>NW_023994186.1:435000-594712 GCF_015586225.1 Lucilia sericata | reverse complement strand
CGTCCTTGGGTAAAATAAAACGTGCGTGCCAAATTTCATCCAATTATCTTGATTGCGACCTGTAGCTTGCGCACAAGGTTTACATGGACAGCCAGCCAGCCAGACGGACGGACGGACATAGCTTAATCGACTCAGAAAACGATTCTAAGCCGATTGGTATACTTTAAGGTGGGTCTACGAATATTTTTATATGTTACAAACATCAGCACAAATCCAATATACCCTCCCCACTATAGTGGTGTAGGGTATAACTACAATCAATTGGTTATGATCTATATTATGGCTAGAATTTGATTTGTATTGTAAAATATATATCTATCTTGCAACATTTTCTTGAAATTGCAGTTAAAAAAGACCGCAATCAACAACAAACTTTTTGCTTGAGTAAAGACAACAAACAACGTTATTTTTCCTTTTCAACTCTAAATAATTTGTTATTTATTAGTTAGAATTTAACTGCAAACTTTTTCTTGTAATTTTACCTGTAATAATTTATTAACTGATTATTTATTCTTTCATTTCTTTTATAGTAAGTTTAACTGATTTTTCAACAATGTATAAGTTAACTTGGATTTTTTAACTGTCTTTCATCATGTAAATTATGGGCAAGTATACGTATAAGAAATTCAATTCTTCTTTTATGATTTTATAATTTTAATATTTTTTTTTATTACTCTTCATAAGAAAATTTTTATGTGACTTTCTTGGTTTTTCATTGGTAATTGAAACTTAGAAGTGAAGTATTGCAAATTTTTTTTAGATTTATTTTTATGAATCTTTGGCTACGTGATTTAATTAAAGAATTTGTTAATTCTTTATTATTAAATTATGACAGGGGAGTGTTTTAATTTAGTGTTGTTATTGTCCCAGATATGTATATCCCAGCAAAAACTTCCTCATATAGTCTGTATTATACAAAGGTACTGATTCAACAACAGGTGAATAACATAGGCCAACAAAATTTGCCAAAAATTGGAATCCCAAAGATCAAAATATACTTTCCTATAGGATTGACACAGAATTTCTCCATTACATGGGATTTTCGAGATATCGTGTCCTAAGATGTCATAATGGCCATATTTGAGACGTTATAACAGAGCAAAGGCACCTTAATTATAAAATCTGTTATGCTATCTGAAAATCCCATCTGTTGACTTTTAAAAAAAGGTTTAAGGTCTGTTCACCAAATGGAAGAATTTTGTAAAAATTTCAAAAAGTATTTTTATGAAAACAATTAAAAAAACAAGTAAGAAATTATAGTCGGACGAGGCCGAGCATATAATACCCTACACCTGTTACAAAATAAAATGTGAGTTAGTTTTCAAATAAGCATTTAAGTTGAATTGTACCTTGCCTCAGATACTTAAGCCTTATTAATGAAAAATTGTGGACATTTAAGACAAATTTTGAAGGGTGCTTTGTAAAGAAAGCTATGGTCAAATGAGACCGTATAATTGCGACCTGTAGTTTGATTCAAGGTTTACAAGCCGCATTAGCATTAAGGGGTTCAGTTGTATGAGGGCTAGGTGAAATAATGAACCGATCTTAACCATTTTCAATAGGCTTCGTCCTTGGACAATAGACATAGAAGGACATAGAAAATAATTCTAAGCCGATTGGTATACTTTAAGGTGTGTATAAGACCAATATTATTGTGCGTTTCTAACATCAGCACAAGCCCACTAAAGTGGTGTAGGGTATAATCAGTTTTTTAATTCAATCATTATGTTATGATATCTCGAAGAAGGAACATGATATTACAGAATTTAAACTTTTATTTTAAAATTAACATATTGAACATTCAGACGGCATAACAGAAGTAAAAAAAATGTTTTTGCGCTGTTATAATTTCTCAAATATGGCCAAACCGGAATTTTAGGACACGATATCTCGAACTCCAAACCTTCAGAATTCGTTATGTGCTGGCGATATATAGTCGTCTATCGTTTTGTGAAACATTCTGAAACCATTCTTTAATTAATTCTGTTTTTCGAAATTGTCACACTTGGAACTAGTTCTACCGAAACTTTGGAGAACATATGCACCTTCCTTGGAACAGTTCTAGAACTAGTTCATTTTGCATTATTTTTTTTTTTTTTTTTTTCAAAGGGTTCCAAGAAATTTTTGCAGAACTAATATGCTTGCCAAAGAACTGGTTCCTTGAAAACTACTCAGAAGACATCATTAGTTGCTGTTACTCCGTATTCGAATACAAATTCGATTGCACCCGTTTTAGAACTAATCAATTTAGAACATATTCCAATAATGTTAGATTTTTACAATTATTAGTTATCTAAAAAAAGTCTATTTTATTTTAAAATCTTTAAAATTCGTTGCTGATTTAGATCTTGAGCGATACTCAGAAGACACAATCGGCAAATTTGATCCGCGCATCGATCAATCATGCAACGAACACAGTCTCACCATTGAGAAATCTTTGTAGAAGAGCTATTGGTGGAGATAATGTCTTATCATTCACAGAGTTGGGATTATAAAGCAATACAGAATAGAACGTAGGATCTAGAGTACGATCAAAACAATTCGAAGTTTTGGGAAAAGATTTTCAAATGAATGTCTTATAGATCGATATAGCATGGCTGTCTGAGTATAAGGTATATCAGCTTTTAAATGACTACGACTTCCTGATATTTCAACAAAACCTTTCACACAAGAACTGTTTAGATACACTTTCCTAATAATTCTATATCTGAAACATCAGCCTTTTCAAAAGAATTACATTCCACTTTCGATCAGATATACAATTATTTCCGTAATCCTAATTAGTGTTTAAAATATATTCTTAAAACTTACCCGGTTACTATCTCAAAACCCATCATATCCGAATCACACTCTTCATGAGACTGAGAAGAAGAACCACCATTACCCGATGCACCTAATTGTGTAGCACTATCCACGACCTCAACATCTTCAAAACTAGCAGTAGGTGTTTCTTTTTGTTCTTTAGGCAATTCCGCATCAGCAGGTTGTTTTTCTTCTTCAGCAATTAAATCGGAAGCAGCCGATTTGCCAGTATCTACAACAGCTGGTAAAGCAATCGTATCTTTAACAATTGCTGCATTATCTCCACTACCCGCTGAAGTATCTGATGCCAATGATGATTGATCAGTTTTTAAAGGTAAAGCCGATGATGCATTATCCAAAGACACTTGAGGTGCTGATGCAGTTTTTAAAGTTTCACTATCATTATTACTGTTGGTACTGGTGGCGGCGGCAGCAGCAACATCTGAGGCTGAAACATTTGCCGCTGTTAAATCTAAACGTGATCTTCTGGCAGCCTGTATGCTTTCAGGTGTTAAAATCAATACACTTAGCAGAGTTATGAATATTAGACGTGACATTCTATTTGTCGTTAATGGTGTTAAAATTCGAAAACTCATGTTATTTATTTGAATTGTGCTTCTTCGGCTGTGATGTCTAGTTCGCTTTATTTTCTCTCGCTCTTTTTTAAGAAAACTTTTGTTTTCTTTGAATTTGTATCTTTAAGATCGACACACGTATATCTTGTGAGTTTGTTATATCTATGGCTTTTGTTTGAAAGTGTTTTATTTATCCAATAATTATGATGTCTGCAAAAGAAAAGAAAAAATGTTATTATTATGTATTTTTGTGGTCATATATGAGTGATGATTTTTAAGTGACAACTCTTTTTTTTTTTTTTTTTTGCTTCTACTTGAACCATTCTTCATTCTTGAACCTTGGGATTTTTCTTACATTTTTTTTTTTTTCGTGGACCATGTTTGTTTTATAATCCCCTATTTTTTTCTGGACTTTGTTAGTGTGTTATGAATAGGCGTTAGCAACGCCTTTAGGTTCTTCTTACTTATGTCATTATTATTATTTCCATGCCAAAGTATTATGTCCATTGAGACAATTGTGAGTATCTTTGTTATTTATTTTTTCATCTTTTTCGTCTTCCTTTATAGTCAGTTAGTGTATAGTTTCTAGGTGTCTGGAATTGTTTGCAGTTTTTCGCTAATGACAAGTCTATTTCCTCCCCATTCTTAAGTGTGGTATATACATAGGTATGTATGTGATACTTTGAGACGTCTATTTTTTATTAGTACTTTAAGCCTGTTTAATGAGCTTCTTTTATGGTTTGATTTATGTTTATATTTGTTTTTATAAGTCGTTGATTTCGTATTGTACCCTACTTGACAATTAAGTAATAAAAATTTTAAATTCCCACCAAATAGGTTGTTAAAAAAATGTTTTGTGTATTTTTAAGGTTTTTGACATTAGAAATTTTTAATTTCATGAAATTAGATGACATTTATAAAAATACTTTTTAAACTTTTTACCCTGCAAATATTTAATTAGGAAATAGATAATAAGGAGATTTTTTCTATTGTATAACTTATTTTTTTTTCTTTTGTATAACTTATTTTTTACTTGAGAAACAAATATCTTCTTTTAAACTTTCTGCAATTTATGAAAAGTCAACTTTAGACTAGACTATGGACTATACAATAGACTAGACTATAGTCTAGTCTATAGTCTAGTCTATAGTCTAGTCTATAGTCTAGTCTATAGTCTAGTCTATAGTCTAGTCTATAGTCTAGTCTATAGTCTAGTCTATAGTCTAGTCTATAGTTAGTCTATAGTCTAGTCTATAGTCTAGTCTATAGTCTAGTCTATAGTCTAGTCTATAGTCTAGTCTATAGTCTAGTCTATAGTCTAGTCTATAGTCTAGTCTATAGTCTAGTCTATAGTCTAGTCTATAGTCTAGTCTATAGTCTAGTCTATAGTCTAGTCTATAGTCTAGTCTATAGTCTAGTCTATAGTCTAGTCTATAGTCTAGTCTATAGTCTAGTCTATAGTCTAGTCTATAGTCTAGTCTATAGTCTAGTCTATAGTCTAGTCTATAGTCTAGTCTATAGTCTAGTCTATAGTCTAGTCTATAGTCTAGTCTATAGTCTAGTCTATAGTCTAGTCTATAGTATAGTCTATAGTCTAGTCTATAGTCTACTATAGTCTAGTCTATAGTCTAGTCTATAGTCTAGTCTATAGTCTAGTCTATAGTCTAGTCTATAGTCTAGTCTATAGTCTAGTCTATAGTCTAGTCTATAGTCTAGTCTATAGTCTAGTCTATAGTCTAGTCTATAGTCTAGTCTATAGTCTAGTCTATAGTCTAGTCTATAGTCTAGTCTATAGTCTAGTCTATAGTCTAGTCTATAGTCTAGTCTATAGTCTAGTCTATAGTCTAGTCTATAGTCTAGTCTATAGTCTAGTCTATAGTCTAGTCTATAGTCTAGTCTATAGTCTAGTCTATAGTCTAGTCTATAGTCTAGTCTATAGTCTAGTCTATAGTCTAGTCTATAGTCTAGTCTATAGTCTAGTCTATAGTCTAGTCTATAGTCTAGTCTATAGTCTAGTCTATAGTCTAGTCTATAGTCTAGTCTATAGTCTAGTCTATAGTCTAGTCTATAGTCTAGTCTATAGTCTAGTCTATAGTCTAGTCTATAGTCTAGTCTATAGTCTAGTCTATAGTCTAGCCTATAGTCTAGTCTATAGTCTAGTCTATAGTCTAGTTTATAGTTTAGTCTATAGTCTAGTCTATAGTCTAGTCTATAGTCTAGTCTATAGTCTAGTCTATAGTCTAGTCTATAGTCTAGTCTATAGTCTAGTCTATAGTCTAGTCTATAGTCTAGTCTATAGTCTAGTCTATAGTCTAGTCTATAGTCTAGTCTATAGTCTAGTCTATAGTCTAGTCTATAGTCTAGTCTCTTAGTCTAGTCTATAGTCTAGTCTATAGTCTAGTCTATAGTCTAGTCTATAGTCTAGTCTATAGTCTAGTCTATAGTCTAGTCTATAGTCTAGTCTATAGTCTAGTCTATAGTCTAGTCTATAGTCTAGTCTATAGTCTAGTCTATAGTCTAGTCTATAGTCTAGTCTATAGTCTAGTCTATAGTCTAGTCTAGTCTATAGTCTAGTCTAGTCTATAGTCTAGTCTATAGTCTAGTCTAGTCTATAGTCTATAGTCTAGTCTAGTCTATAGTCTAGTCTATAGTCTAGTCTATAGTCTAGTCTATAGTCTAGTCTATAGTCTAGTCTATAGTCTAGTCTATAGTCTAGTCTATAGTCTAGTCTATAGTCTAGTCTATAGTCTAGTCTATAGTCTAGTCTATAGTCTAGTCTAGTCTATAGTCTAGTCAATAGTCTAGTCAATAGTCTAGTCAATAGTCTAGTCTATAGTCTTGTCTATAGTCTAGTCTATAGTCTAGTCTATAGTCTAGTCTATAGTCTAGTCTATAGTCTAGTCTATAGTCTAGTCTATAGTCTAGTCTATAGTCTAGTCTATAGTCTAGTCTATAGTCTAGTCTATAGTCTAGTCTATAGTCTAGTCTATAGTCTAGTCTATAGTCTAGTCTATAGTCTAGTCTATAGTCTAGTCTATAGTCTAGTCTATAGTCTAGTCTATAGTCTAGTCTATAGTCTAGTCTATAGTCTAGTCTATAGTCTAGTATAGTCTAGTCTATAGTCTAGTCTATAGTCTAGTCTATAGTCTAGTCTATAGTCTAGTCTATAGTCTAGTCTATAGTCTAGTCTATAGTCTAGTCTATAGTCTAGTCTATAGTCTAGTCTATAGTCTAGTCTATAGTCTAGTCTACAGTCTAGTCTATAGTCTAGTCTATAGTCTAGTCTATAGTCTAGTCTATAGTCTAGTCAATAGTCTAGTCTATAGTCTAGTCTATAGTCTATTCTATAGTCTAGTCTATAGTCTAGTCTAGTCTATAGTCTAGTCTAAAGTCTAGTCTATAGTCTAGTCTATAGTCTAGTCTATAGTCTAGTCTATAGTCTAGTCTATAGTCTAGTCTATAGTCTAGTCTATAGTCTAGTCTATAGTCTAGTCTATAGTCCAGTCTATAGTCTATAGTCTAGTCTATAGTCTAGTCTATAGTCTAGTCTAGTCTATAGTCTAGTCTATAGTCTAGTCTATAGTCTAGTCTATAGTCTAGTCTATAGTCTAGTCTATAGTCTAGTCTATAGTCTAGTCTATAGTCTAGTCTATAGTCTAGTCTATAGTCTAGTCTATAGTCTAGTCTATAGTCTAGTCTATAGTCTAGTCTATAGTCTAGTCTATAGTCTAGTCTATAGTCTAGTCTATAGTCTAGTCTATAGTCTAGTCTATAGTCTAGTCTATAGTCTAGTCTATAGTCTAGTCTATAGTCTAGTCTATAGTCTAGTCTATAGTCTAGTCTATAGTCTAGTCTATAGTCTAGTCTATAGTCTAGTCTATAGTCTAGTCTATAGTCTAGTCTATAGTCTAGTCTATAGTCTAGTCTATAGTCTAGTCTATAGTCTAGTCTACAGTCTAGTCTATAGTCTAGTCTATAGTCTAGTCTATAGTCTAGTCTATAGTCTAGTCTATAGTCTAGTCTATAGTCTAGTCTATAGTCTAGTCTATAGTCTAGTCTATAGTCTATTCTATAGTCTAGTCTATAGTCTAGTCTAGTCTATAGTCTAGTCTAAAGTCTAGTCTATAGTCTAGTCTATAGTCTAGTCTATAGTCTAGTCTATAGTCTAGTCTATAGTCTAGTCTATAGTCTAGTCTAATAGTCTAGTCTAGTCTATAGTCCAGTCTATAGTCTAGTCTATAGTCTATAGTCTAGTCTATAGTCTAGTCTAGTCTATAGTCTAGTCTAGTCTAGTCTATAGTCTAGTCTATAGTCTAGTCTATAGTCTAGTCTATAGTCTAGTCTATAGTCTAGTCTATAGTCTAGTCTATAGTCTAGTCTATAGTCTAGTCTATAGTCTAGTCTATAGTCTAGTCTATAGTCTAGTCTATAGTCTAGTCTATAGTCTAGTCTATAGTCTAGTCTATAGTCTAGTCTATAGTCTAGTCTATAGTCTAGTCTATAGTCTAGTCTATAGTCTAGTCTATAGTCTAGTCTATAGTCTAGTCTATAGTCTAGTCTATAGTCTAGTCTATAGTCTAGTCTATAGTCTAGTCTATAGTCTAGTCTATAGTCTAGTCTATAGTCTAGTCTATAGTCTAGTCTATAGTCTAGTCTATAGTCTAGTCTATAGTCTAGTCTATAGTCTAGTCTATAGTCTAGTCTAGTCTAGTCTATAGTCTAGTCTATAGTCTAGTCTATAGTCTAGTCTATAGTCTAGTCTATAGTCTAGTCTATAGTCTAGTCTATAGTCTAGTCTATAGTCTAGTCTATAGTCTAGTCAATAGTCTAGTCAATAGTCTAGTCAATAGTCTAGTCTATAGTCTTGTCTATAGTCTAGTCTATAGTCTAGTCTATAGTCTAGTCTATAGTCTAGTCTATAGTCTAGTCTATAGTCTAGTCTATAGTCTAGTCTATAGTCTAGTCTATAGTCTAGTCTATAGTCTAGTCTATAGTCTAGTCTATAGTCTAGTCTATAGTCTAGTCTATAGTCTAGTCTATAGTCTAGTCTATAGTCTAGTCTATAGTCTAGTCTATAGTCTAGTCTATAGTCTAGTCTATAGTCTAGTCTATAGTCTAGTCTACAGTCTAGTCTATAGTCTAGTCTATAGTCTAGTCTATAGTCTAGTCTATAGTCTAGTCAATAGTCTAGTCTATAGTCTAGTCTATAGTCTATTCTATAGTCTAGTCTATAGTCTAGTCTAGTCTATAGTCTAGTCTAAAGTCTAGTCTATAGTCTAGTCTATAGTCTAGTCTACAGTCTAGTCTATAGTCTAGTCTATAGTCTAGTCTATAGTCTAGTCTATAGTCTAGTCTATAGTCTAGTCTATAGTCTAGTCTATAGTCTAGTCTATAGTAGTCTATAGTCTAGTCTAGTCTATAGTCTATAGTCTAGTCTATAGTCTAGTCTAGTCTATAGTCTAGATAGTCTAGTCTATAGTCTAGTCTATAGTCTAGTCTATAGTCTAGTCTATAGTCTAGTCTATAGTCTAGTCTATAGTCTAGTCTATAGTCTAGTCTATAGTCTAGTCTATAGTCTAGTCTACAGTCTAGTCTATAGTCTAGTCTATAGTCTAGTCTATAGTCTAGTCTATAGTCTAGTCTATAGTCTAGTCTAGTCTATAGTCTAGTCTATAGTATAGTCTATAGTCTAGTCTATAGTCTAGTCTATAGTCTAGTCTATAGTCTAGTCTATAGTCTAGTCTATAGTCTAGTCTATAGTCTAGTCTATAGTCTAGTCTATAGTCTAGTCTATAGTCTAGTCTATAGTCTAGTCTATAGTCTAGTCTATAGTCTAGTCTATAGTCTAGTCTATAGTCTAGTATATAGTCTAGTCTATAGTCTAGTCTATAGTCTAGTCTATAGTCTAGTCTATAGTCTAGTCTATAGTCTAGTCTATAGTCTAGTCTATAGTCTAGTCTATTGTCTAGTCTATAGTCTAGTCTATAGTCTAGTCTATAGTCTAGTCTATAGTCTAGTCTAGTCTATAGTCTAGTCTATAGTCTAGTCTATAGTCTAGTCTATAGTCTAGTCTATAGTCTAGTCTATAGTCTAGTCTATAGTCTAGTCTAGTCTAGTCTATTGTCTAGTCTATAGTCTAGTCTATAGTCTAGTCTATAGTCTAGTCTATAGTCTAGTCTATAGTCTAGTCTATAGTCTAGTCTATAGTCTAGTCTATAGTCTAGTCTATAGTCTAGTCTATAGTCTAGTTTATAGTCTAGTCTATATTCTAAAGTATAGTCTATAGTCTAGTCTATAGTCTAGTCTATAGTCTTATATCTAACTTTTTTTTATAGGAAGAATCAGTGTCGAATAGTTAAGATTAATAATAAAGAAATGCTTTTAATGATGATTTGTTATAAATATTGAGAAAGACTCTTGTCGAAGAAACAGTTTTTATCGAAAATAATTTTCTCAGAATTTATGGAAAACTTGCTATTAAATGAAAAGTTTTACTAAACTATTTTACTATTCATGTTATTTAATTAAATATTTAAATTTACATAACATCTGTGTATGTTTATAGGGTAGGGTACCAACAGTAATTAAGGATGTCACCTCATGTTCTCGCATGTATGTAGATTAAAATTATGTTTTGCTTTTAAGTACTATGTACTTCTTTTGCCCTTTTTTAACCCATATCAGTAGCAGGTTTTTTCTTCTTCTTTTTACTGTCTGCAATTCTCATGTATATTCTTAATAAGAACACACTGTAAAACATTGTAAAGATTCAACAGTCATTAATTTCATTCATTATTTTAAAATATGTTAATGCTACTTCAGAGATACTAGTAGAAAAAGATAAAAATATGTATTTTTTTTACACATAAACTCAGAGATGGAAAATGAATGTACGCAAAGGCGTTTTGCAGACTATTTGAAAGGTACCTTTTACATTAAGTTCTAAATGCTTAAATAGGTAACTAAATTACCAGCTCTAAAGCTAAAGCTGGTAATTCGTACCTCCTTGAGATATTTTCGCTTAACCGAATAAAGTACCCTAAAAAGTACTTTTTCTGTGTATGATCGATCATTACTGTTAAGTGTCATTTGTTATTTTTTTCACCCTTTTAAGTTATTTTAAGTACACTTTAAGAGTCATAAGTAAGTATTCGGTGAATGCCTTTTGGCTAGAATATATTAAGTTTTTTTCACATTATTTTTGCTGTTCATTTACTCACTTAAGTCTTTTGGTTTTTTTCTCATTATTCCTACTGTTTCATTTTCAAGTTTTTCGTAATTCTTTGCTTTAATAATTATAATTATTTTTGTTAAATATGTTGAGAACTACACATTACTACTGTGTTTATGACTTGTCGACTGTGAGTGTAAGTGAGTTTAGGCTTTAAACAACTTAATTAAAAACAATTTAATAAATTATTTTCATTACTCTATGGCTATATAATACCCAGACTTGAGAATATTTTTTTGTCTACTTTTTTTAACTATTTTTCTTAAACTTTTAAAAGAAGTTTTTTTCTTGCTTTTGCTGCTATTTAAAGGTTTTATAATTCGATTTTTAGGTGTGTTTGTGTGCCACCGCCTGTCTGTCTGTCCTCTTTAAGTTTTAAGACTTTAGAGGACAGTTGTTGTTTGCTGTCTTTAGACTGTGACTATTTTGCTCCTTTTGGGTGTCATGTTTAATGTGTGGGCGTTTTTGTTTTCTTCTTTTTGTTGCGGTTGTTGTTCATGTTGCGTATGAGTTTCGTTTAGTTTCATTTTCTGTTGGCGCAAAAGAGCCATTAAACATGTAAGTTTGTCACAGACATGCCATTTATTTTGTTGTAATGTTTTCTTGTTGTTTCTTTTTTTTTTTTTCGTCTTTGACTTTTTTACAATTGCTGCTGCTGTTGTTTGGAAGCCTTTTTTCCAATTTGATTCTTATTTTTCTTCTACTTGTAGGCCTTTTGGTTTGTCAGTTGTAGATATAGTGTTAAGAAAACACTTTACTAACGTATCAGCAGCGGCAGATGTAATACACCCGAGGCAAAATGTTCAATGAAATATGATTGAGTGGGAAAATAGTGTGATTTTTATATACAATTTTAATTTCATAATTTGGAAAGGGAAATATGCTAAGCATACAAAGTAAAAGAAAGATAAGTTGGATAAACTTCTGACAATTCGAATTCATCATAAAATTTTAGTGCACAAATCTGTAGGCAGAATCAAAATAATTGAAGAAATAATCTACTAATTCAACTTAGTTAGTTAGTTAGGAGGATTTATATACATCAAATCCGAATAAATACACCTAGGCCTCTATCGGGCCTGTTGTGCGCTCCTTAACCAGTGTCTCAGGTGGGAATCGAACCCACCACCTCCGGTCTACCAGACTAGAACACTAACCAACTAATTCAACTTACTACAACCAATTGATCATGGGATCAGTTTTGAAGTCGAAGTGCTTTATGTGAGTACCTGCCGCGTTGGCCTATCTCACGGTGGTCTTTTTCAACCACTGGGTGAGCTTTGCGACGACTCATCACCGCCCCTTCAATCTTCCCCGCCCCTTCAATCTACAAGCACTTCGCTGAAGTGTTCGAGCTATCTAATCTCTGACCATTGCTGCCCCAATTGCTACCCCATTGCTTAACTTCCGAGATGTAAAACTTCACTTCCGTTTACAACCACGCTGATTGGATGACCTCTGTTGATTCGGTAAACAGCACCTAGAGATGTAACCGGTAGACCGAAGTACGAATCCATCAAATAAGCCGAGACTTTGTTCTTACTCACAGTGACACATTGTGGTAATTCTGATATGAACAGAGTTAACTCTGAACATATCTGGACAAGGAAGGAAAATTCAATGGTATCATTTGTATAGGATACATTTCATCCATCATCATGCAACTCAGCACACTTCTCATTTATCCGACACATTCACAAGAGAAAAACATACGACACATTTATTCTAAGTAAACGGGTGGGTGAGGCCCGCACAACCCCCAAATTCATCCCGTACCATATACAATTAACACCAACTCATTTCCAACGCTTAGTCCCACAGTCACTGCTCTGTGGGGTATCTGTTGTTTCGGCAACAGCACCGAACTTATCCCGAAATATTGACTTTACCTTACATCAGTCCTTTAACCACCACTTACTCTTCCAGCGAATTTGGGTTTAAACCACAGCCACTACGTGGATCCCGAAGGAACCTCAACCAACTGACCAGCCAGGACATAGTCCTGCGGGCAACTGGCCACCTGTAGTAGATTATGTGGTTCTCTGGTTAGACACAATGTCAAATCATACCAAGGACAAGAGGAGTGAAGTGACATCATCAGTTTATAGTCCCGCCAGACTAGAGGTACTGGTAGCACCTCTATACCCCCGGATTGCAATACACCAAGATGGGATCTATCATCAAAGAAACTTGCCCGGGGGGCGATGGGATCAGTATAGTGATTCTGATCTTTTGTGAAAATTCACAGTGTTTGAGAAAAGTTAATGTTCACAACAGTCTGGCTAAGGCGCCACTGTCTGGTGTGAACGTAGCTTAATACTTTAACTGAAATTAGTATCAAAAGGTCAGAGAGTATATTTCACAGACGTAATTAATGCTTTTGAGCCTGCATAAAAGCAGTATAATAGATACAAATCAACCCAAACTCTGAGTGAACTCTGATAAAGTCTCTCTCTGCGTAAACTCTGAGATAAAGTCTCTTTCATTATCTTAACTGACTCAAAAATGTGACATTAACGGATCTAATGGCGGATTTCAATGACTGTTCGGTCTAAGAAGGTCGGCTTGTAGTTACTTTTGTAATTACAAGTAATCTGACTATTCCTAGAAACATAGTCTGAACACTACTCAATCCTAGACCAACGACATGTTAAAGAATCAGGTATCTTTTATATAAAGAACTAGAACCAGTTTATATTATTAAAAAAATATTACCTCATTCTTTAAATACAACAAATACAATATATCTATTGTTTTTTTAAGTAACTTTATCTTTCATTTTCTAAACAAAGCTCTATATTTTCAAGTCACTATACATCTATTTACACAATTTTTCCTTTCAATACGCAAAATTCAAAACAAACAGAAAAAAAATCGAGAAAAAAGAAAAACATTCCATAAAAAGTCATAAATTTAAATGTTTATTATATGTATGCAACAATATGAGGCACATGCAATTTGCCAAAGTAAATATTACAGATAAAAACAACGAAACAAACCAACAAACTGCAAGAAAAAAGGAAGACGCAGACCCAGTCAGTCCACTGATCTACACTACACTCTCTGATATTCATATCCCTTGAATAAGAAAAGAAGATCGCACTATTGTTTATTACACTTAAAATAAAAAAAAAACGGACAAAATAACAACAACAAAAAATGTGAAACGTAAATAAATACAACAAAAACCTAAATGTTCATAGAAAAAATGCAGATGAATGTTGAATAAAAGAGGAACAAAAAAAAAATTAAATGAAAACAAAATTTACATGTTTTACATTTGTTGTTTATTTTTCCGTTTTTTTCACAATAAAGTATGAAACGTTACTAAACAAACAATAAATGCTATAAACAAATAGAAAAATATATATTACACCTATATTTTTTTATAAAGGAACGAGGGGGCTATAACTGGATATATATGTAGGTATAATGATACACCATTTATAGACTAAAATTATTGGGTCTATTGTTATGTGTTTCGAAAACTTCACTCACCAGTGTGGAGATTTTCAGATCGGAGTGAGATTAATTTGATATTTTTAACAGCTAATGTAATTCGATTATGATACAACTCAAAGTCCAGATCAAAGTTTCTGAACCGGTAGATTTTGTGAATCTTGTAGCCGTGAATCCACAAAGACCCAAAACCTATCGCTTATGTAAATCTTGTGATTCGTCCAGTTAATAATACAAAAAAGTTATGAATCAACGTTAAGAATCTTTAAATAACCTTATATCGAAAAACATTCTTGTTGATCCTCAGATTTATTTAACCAGAACCTAGAGACGACTCACCACCATCCGACAATCTTCAGACACTATCTAACGCCTTCCTCGACAACGTCTGGAATGGACTCTGATGTTTTCGGCAAAAGCACCTAGAAACATAGTTTCCTTAAACGCAGGGGGCACACTGCGATAGGTCAATAATGAATAGAGAAAACAAACGCGGACAAAGAATCGAAGTTTGTCGATAACACAAGGACAGGAATAGAGTACATTCATAATTTCACCCCGAGGCATGTTACCTTCATGATATGTATTCCCATCTTGGTGTTATTACAATACCTCTTGTCTGCCTGGACTATAAACTTTAATCTTTGCTATAAAAATAATCTTTGCTATAAAAATAACCTTAAATCGAAGAACATTGGTGTTGACCCTGAGATTTGTGTAACCAGAAGCTAGATACGACTTTCCACCTTCCGGCAATCTTCAGGCTATATCTGAAGCCATCCTTAACAACTTCTGGAGAGGACTCTGTTGTTTTCCGCAAGAACACCCCTTGCCCCTAAAAGCAAGGGGCACACTGCGAATTATGAACAGAGTAAACCCCAAAATATACGCAGACAAAGAATCGAAGTTTCTCGATAACACAAGGACAGGAATAGAGTACATTCATAACTTCTCTCCGAAGGCATGATACCTTTATGATATTCCCCATCTTGGTGATATTGCAATATCTCTTGTCTGCCGGGACTATAAACTGGTGGACATCTGACATGGGGTCGAACCAGGGAGCGTTATAATCTGGTGCCACGGAAGAGTTTCGGACTTTGTTTTGTCCCTGTTATAGGAGATGTCCCTTCCTGGATAATTTCGGTGATGTTGCCGAGACAACAGATCCTCTTTAAAGGAGTGATAGTAAGACTAAGCATTGAAAATGAGTTGGTATATGATACGGGATGGATGTAGAGGTATACGGGGCTCACCTGTCTGTATACCTAAAGAGAGTGTGTCTGTCGGATGAATGGGTAGTGTGTTGGGTTGAATGATGACAGATGTAAGGTACATTATTAACAAATTTTCCACAGTGTGTTCTCTGTGAGGTTTATTTGATGGATTCGTATTTCGGTCTACCCATTACGTCTCTAGGAGCTGTTGCAGACGGCACACCATCTGCGTGTAAACGGAACTGATTTTTTTGCATCTCGAAAGTTAATTAACGGGGAAATGGTAATGGTCAGGAATTTTATAGCTCGAGTACTTGAGCAAATAACAAAAATTGCCACCGGCATGTAAAAGCACAATGGGGCGGCAGTCAGTCGATTAAAATGCTTACCCTGTGGTTGTAAAAGTACCACCTTGAAGTAAGGCCAATACGTCAGGTGTTCACGTAAAGCACTTCTACTTAGGTATATTCATAATCATTCTATACATCATACATTCATCCGATACATTCCTTTGGAGAGGGGATAAGGGCTGCACACTCCTGACTCACTTTTCATCCTACTCCTTTAACATCAACTTCTTCTCAACATACAAAACTCCTTTATAGGGTCGAATCGACCACAACACCGGAATTATTTAAGCAACATTCTCTTCCATCGATTTGGTTTTCAACCACAGACACTACGCTTAACCCGAAGGGACCTCACTAGTACAAGGCGAATACTGCGGTGCCATGACTCTCGTAGTGCTAGATAAATAAGATACTACGCATTAATTAAAGCTTCTCAGTTCACTATGCTTAAAGAGAAACCATTAATATTGTTCTTTTGTTGGAAATGGTGCTCCATGTTAAACTATTGTTATTCCTTCTTTTATAATATTTTAAGTTTATCATACGAAATATACCAGAAAATTATTCAATAATAGGGAAAAATTCCATTAATAGTTAAAGGAAATAACAATAAATGAAAACTAGAAATAAGCCTTAATTAACAAAAAAGCAAGTAATATGATTATAAGTAAAGATATAAATAAGTATTAAACTGATTTTTATTTTAAATTATTACCAGTAATACCAATTTCATTATAATTTTTTTCCTTTAAATTTTCCAACAAAACAAAATTGTAATCGAACTTTAGGAAAGAAAAAGGATGAACCTATAGAGAGTACTAAGACAAAAAAACCCCTAGAAAGAACCCACCTAGTTAGAATTGACATTACAATTTTTTTCTTTTTTCTTCTTTTTTTTCTGTTGCTGTTATTGTTGTTATAAAAAGGCAATAACATTCATTTCTTATTGTTAAATTGGTAGCTTAAGTTATGCAAAGTGCAATTGCAAAAGAACTCTTATTTTTTATATTTGTTTTTGTTCTTAAACAGTTTACATACCTTGAACCTCCTCTACTGTGGAAAACATAAAACTATTTATTCATGGCTCATTGTTGGGGATCTAAGTTTTGTTGGTTTATTTTGTCTGTGGCAAGAGGTTGTAAGTTTCAATTTTAGTTTGTTTTTCTGTAGTTTTAAATAGACCTTACAGCCGTTTATGGCCTTATTATGCATTACCAAAAAAAAAAAAAACAAGTAAGAAATTATAGTCGGGCGTGGCCGACCATATGATACCCTACACCAATTGCGAATATTAAATGTGATTAATTTCAATAATAAAGCATTTCTGTTAATCTTATATAGGTTCGTCCTTGGACCAAGAGAAGTGCATGTTCCAAATTTCATCAAATTATCTCAAAAATTGCGGCCTGTAGAGTGCGTACAAGGTTTACATGGACACACAGACAGACAGACAGTCGGACAGACGGACATAGCTTAATCGACTCACTTTAAGGTGGGTGTAAGACCAATATTTTTGGGTGTTACAAACATCAGCACAAACGCGTAATACCCTCCCCACTATAGTGGTGTAGGGTATAAAAACTATATTATACTTAAACAAACAGAATTCTTTTTTTATTTTTTTAAAGGTCGAGGTTAATAAAGTATCAATCTAGTTAGGTTAAATAACAAACACATAATAAAAATTTAAATTTATTTTTCGAGCCTCCAAAAAAAAGCTACAGCTCATAAAACCACACGAAAAGTTAAGTAAAAGAAAAAAAAATCCTACATTTTTTTTCGGTTTAAACAATTTTAATGAATATAAATGTTGTTTTCAAACATTATCTTGGTTTTTTTTTAGTTATTTTTTTAAAGGCTTATGTTCAAGTTAAAGGGAGTAGAAGTAAAGATTTTAATAAAACCTACGCATTTTTGTTTTATGTGGCAAGTTTTTTTTTTTTTTTTTTTTTGCAGCACACATGCTACATGTGTTTTTGCTACAGGAGTAAAAAAAACAACTTTAAAATATTCTTAACACACCTCTCAACTTTCAATTTCTAAATTATGGGAAACATTTACTTTAGTGATTAATTTAATTTTTTTTCATACTGGTTGTCTGTCATATGATCATGTTGTTGCTTGTCTGTTGCAGGTTTGTTTTTTGTAAGTTTTTGGTATTTTTTTTTTTTTTGCTAAATTGATAAATCAATAGAATATTACCTAAAGGTTGGTAGTCTTTTATTTGATATTATTTATACACTCATACAAAAATGTTAGTTAGCATTTAAAACTTACGAAAGTTGAATTCTGTCCAATCATAATCTGCTCGAATACTTGATGAAATTCTAATATAAGTCCACAAAGTCATGTTACTCTTCTATGCTGAAGACATATCTTTTCACTCTATTGTTTCGTCCAGGGATGAGCATTTGCAGGCAATTTCTTTATCATGAAGTCATTTGTGTTCTGAGATCCATATTTAGTGTTGTATAAGTTGAGTCAAAATGTCATCAAACCATATCGAATTTAAGTATTTCGTTTGAGTTGTCCAACTGACTGATCAGGACACCAGTTTGGGTACGGGTCTCTGGAGATTAAACAATTACTGAACCGAATATGAGGGACATAATTATTTTTCTGATATAATTTTTCGCTTACTGCCAGGACTATGAGCAAACAGTGCTCATCTAAGTGCTGAAATTCTAAGGATTCAAGCGGACTCTAACAAAGAGAGTGAAAGCGAATCAGTAGATTCCTACTGACAGACCGCCCAATATGGGAAGCAGACGACTTCCTGCTGGGAGGACTCGTTCTACAACTAGTCTGACATGAATGTCCCCATCAGAGAAAGCCAGCTTGGACATGGCTCGTAGTATTTATTGTACTTAAGGCTTTACATCGGAACTAGCTAACTATCCTCTATAGATTTAGAAAAATCACCATTCTCAGAGAGGGAGAGTGCAATTGTCAGAGCATGGTTTGGATATGGGTCTCTAGAGACTAAGCAATTACTGAACAAAATATGAGGGACATAATTATTTTTCTGATATAATTTATTCGCCTACTGCCAGGACTATGAGCAAACAGTGCTCATCTAAGTGCTGAAATTCTAAGGATTCAAGCGGATGATTCTATTGATTGCAGTGTAACAAAAAGAGGGGAAGCAAATCAGTAGATTCCTACTGACAGACCGTCCAATATGGGAAACAGACGTCTTCCTGCTGGGAGGACTCGTTCTACAACTAGTCTGACATGAATGTCCCCATCAGAGAAAGCCAGCTTGGACATGGCTCGTAGTATTTGTTGTACTTAAGGCTTTACATCGGAACTAGGTAACTATCCTTCTCTATAGATTACGAAACATCGCCATTCTACAAGAGAGAGAGAGAGTGCAATTGTCAGAGCATGGCATAAACCGTTACTGATCGTTAATGTGTTGATATATCATCTGGTCCAAGAGACCTATTTACGATGAGATCCCTTATAAACCTTTTAATAGCTCAATTCTAACGATTTTATAATACATAGTTACCAATATTCTTCTGAACTATGTCAATTATTGATCGCTTTCGGGCAATTTAGATTGACATTACCTTGAGAATCTTTAAATAGAGCCGACGATGATCTCGCTTTTTATTTCAGCGTTTTTACATTAGATCAATTAAAAATACACCACCTTCAACTTGATTTGGACTTTTTTTTTAGCGAATCATTGGTTCATATTGTTTTTGACCAAACTGAATAATATACGAAAATCATATATTGTACATAGTTACCCAGTAAAATCTTTCATTACCATGTAAGCTAAAGTGCAAAAATTTACTTATTCAATAGCATTTTAAGTACTTGGAGGCAAGTACTTACCACAAGTGATTACAAGTAATTAGAAAAAATTGTCATTGTAAATCGCATGAAAAAACGTATACAGCTGACTAATAAATTAGAAAGTATTTATATAACACATTATTTGTAAGACCTTATTATACTACTTCTATGTAATCCAGACGATATGTAGTAGTCATTAAAAAGTATATTGTTAGGTAAGTAATTACAATTGAAAGTCATTACCTAATTTTTGCTGGGTACTAATACTTTTTTAAACTATGACAGTGATCAATTGCTTTCGGGCGAGTGAGAGTTTCTTGTGATATATCCAGCTAATGTTAATCTTTAAATAATGACGACGATGATCTCGCGAAATTCACAATCGATCTTGATTTCATGTTTAGTCAAGGAAGTTGTCTCTTCTGAAATGATCTCTTAACATATGTAATGGTACTTTCAAGTAAAATTTAATGAATTCTCAAAATTTGAAAAGTTTTCTCGGTAATTACATCATTTGTTAAGCGAATATATTAACACTGACCTATGTAATCTACTACAAAGTATTTACCGCTCTAACTGTTCTTAACTAAAGAACTTTACTTGTTATTACACTCATTATGAAAAATTGTCACATTTCAATCATTTTACCTTATTTAAAACAACAGCATTCAAAACGTACCTGCAAAGGAAAAAACAAAACAAAATTTTAATTAATATAAAATAATTTACTTAATAAAGGCATTAATAATTGTTTTATATAAGAAACTAAAAACTAATGATAACAAACTACAACTGAAAAATACTCTTAAGAATTCCATAACTCAGGTGATTCTGTTATTTAATAACTTGTTAACATATATTTCTCTAACAAATCATTCACTCATTCATACCACTTTCTTAACAAACCAGACCCACCAGCAAGCCAATTATTACATTTTGTCCATAATTTGTGTAGTTGGTTTTTTTCCAAAGATACAAAACAAATCACTGTTTGCCATACAGAAAAAGCAAATAGTAAACCACCTTTCTTCCATAAGGCAACAACGCATAATAAATTTAACTATTTGCTAAAGCAATGATAAGTTTAAAGTCAAAAGCCAGTCTGTCTTTCCATCATCATCTTTATTCTGAAGATGAAGATGAACATGATCATCATAAGTTATGGTTTTTATGTATCCTGTCAATGTTTTTTCCGCATGGAAAATATTTATTTATTTACTTAAACTCTACTCCTCTTATAGGTATCAAAGAGTACCCGTGTGTCTTGGTTAGTTTGTTCAGTTTTAGATTTTCTCAACTCATTAGATTTCTTATTTTGTCGTTGGGTTTACACTTAAGATAACAAATGCTGGGGAGTGTACAATAAAAAAAACAATTTAAAAAAGCAGCAAAATTGTCATCAGTTATTATTACATGGTATATGGCAGTCAACCAGAAAGGAATCTTGTTGTAATGTGTCTTTTCTAGTGTAGTTGTTCGTACTTATGTTTACACTTGTAATCTCTGGGGAGTTGGAAATTAACTTGATTTCTTTTTGTTTGTAATAGTTTTTTTCTTTTCTTTTTTAATTACCTAATGTTAAATTATGTATAACCCAGTACTTAGATAACTAGAAGTTATAGTTTAATAATAGTATTGCACGTACTATAAACGTTTTGAGCTAGTTTGTTTGTTTTGATCATTCGTCTGACTATCTTTCCTCTGTCTAGTCTGTCAATCTTACTGTCAGTTTATTTAATTTTTTTGTAAAAATTCACACGCTTTTATCGTATACAATTTTTAATTTACAATAAAAACTGTAACAAATTCATTAGTGAAGAATCAGTTTAAATTAAAAATTACAAATAAGTACATTTTTAAGTGGGATCATTTATCGGGGATGTTGTCAAACTTCATTAGGCTAAAAGAGTGGAACACGTAGTGTTTATATAGTCAATTACGGATCAATTACTATACCCTACACCACTATAGTGGGGAGGGTATTATGCGTTTATGCTGATTAGTTAGTTAGTTAGTTAGTTAGTTAGTTTGTTAGTTAGTTAGTTAGTTAGTTAGTTAGTTAGTTAGTTATCGGGGATGTTGTCAAACTTCATTAGGCTAAAAGAGTGGAACACGTAGTGTTTATATAGTCAATTACGGATCAATTACTATACCCTACACCACTATAGTGGGGAGGGTATTATGCGTTTATGCTGATTAGTTAGTTAGTTAGTTAGTTAGTTAGTTAGTTAGTTAGTTAGTTAGTTAGTTAGTTAGTTAGTTAGTTAGTTAGTTAGTTAGTTAGTAGTTAGTTAGTTAGTAGTTAGTTAGTTAGTTAGTTAGTTAGTAGTTAGTTAGTTAGTTAGTTAGTTAGTTAGTTAGTTAGTTAGTTAGTTAGTTAGTAGTTAGTTAGTTAGGTTAGTTAGTTAGTTAGTTAGTTAGTTAGTTAGTTAGTTAGTTAGTTAGTTAGTTAGTTAGTTAGTTAGTTAGTTAGTTAGTTAGTTAGTTAGTTAGTTAGTTAGTTAGTTAGTTAGTTAGTTAGTTAGTTAGTTAGTTAGTTAGTAGTTAGTTAGTTAGTTAGTTAGTTAGTTAGTTAGTTAGTTAGTTAGTAGTTAGTTAGTTAGTTAGTTAGTTAGTTAGTTAGTTAGTAGTTAGTTAGTTAGTTAGTTAGTTAGTTAGTTAGTAGTTAGTTAGTTAGTTAGTTAGTAGTTAGTTAGTTAGTAGTTAGTTAGTTAGTTAGTTAGTTAGTTAGTTAGTTAGTTAGTTAGTTAGTTAGTTAGTTAGTTAGTTAGTTAGTAGTTAGTTAGTAGTTAGTTAGTTAGTTAGTTAGTTAGTTAGTTAGTAGTTAGTTAGTTAGTTAGTTAGTTAGTTAGTTAGTTAGTTAGTTAGTTAGTTAGAGTTAGTTAGTTAGTTAGTTAGTTAGTTAGTTAGTTAGTTAGTTAGTTAGTTAGTTAGTTAGTAGTTAGTTAGTTAGTTAGTTAGTTAGTTAGTTAGTTAGTTAGTTAGTTAGTTAGTAGTTAGTTAGTTAGTTAGTTAGTTAGTTAGTTAGTAGTTAGTTAGTTAGTTAGTTAGTTAGTTAGTTAGTTAGTTAGTTAGTTAGTTAGTTAGTTAGTTAGTTAGTTAGTTAGTTAGTTAGTTAGTTAGTTACTAGTTAGTTTGAAAGGAGGATGTACATATATACATCAAATCCGAAGAAATACACCTAGGCATC
Organism: Lucilia sericata; assembly: GCF_015586225.1. Taxonomy (NCBI): domain Eukaryota; kingdom Metazoa; phylum Arthropoda; class Insecta; order Diptera; family Calliphoridae; genus Lucilia; species Lucilia sericata. Next base: position 572,081 of record NW_023994186.1, on the reverse strand, counting down.
TGTCGGGCCTGTTGTGCGCTCCTAACCCACCATCTCCGGTCTACCAGACTAGAACACTAACCACTAACCTACCGAAGTATACCAATCAGTTCAGAATCACTTTCTGAGTCGATTAAGCTATGTCCGTCCGTCTACCTATCTGTCTGATTTCTGTCATTCTTTGTCTGATTTCTGTCATTCTTCCAATTTCTGATCGTCTATTATTTCAAAAACAATTTTTCCCATCTTTATGTCGTTAGAACTACTATCAGGTTAATCTTCCAGCTAAGTTCTTTGATCTTTACGATTACATAGAACGACAAAATTTGAGACCATGACTTTTCAAACTTTAGGTGTAGATATCTCGAAGAAGAAAGAAGATATTTTTAAATGCCTTTTTTTTAAAGTTGTCTTGGCGCTGTTATAACGCCAAAAATGGGGTTTTTTCAAACTTCTGGAGACGATATCTCAATTCCCAGATGTGATGGAGATGATGTGATTCTGAGGCCAGATTCGGATTCAGTGTAGCTCAATCCTATAGAAAAGTATACTTTGGTCACTGATATCACAAATCCCAGATGTGATGGAGATGATGTGATTCTGAGGGCCAGATTCCGATTCAACAAACTATTGAGACTTTGTTCCCCATGATACCAAATTGCTCTTTGAAATAACAGAATCATGAAGGACTCCTCAGAGAAGTCCTTCTGAAGGAAAATGGACATTATTGTAGTAGTTTTCACTATTTTAATATTAGCACAATATTGTGTGGCAACACTTTTCAATTTGCCATAAGAATTTAAAATAGTAGCAACTCCGTTCAAATTGGTGAAATTATTTTCTGAAATACATGTGCGATTCCAATCTTTATCAGCGGCTATTTTTAAGCCGGCTTAGCTTTTGAGCCGAAAGAAGTCGGCAGCGGCGGCGCGGCTTGCAATATATTACCGGCGGCCAGCCGCCGCCGATTTGAGCCGTCTCGGCTTGTATCTCTGGTCCTTAAACCAGAAAAACTTTCTTTAAGATGCAATTTTTTGCCGTAAGAGAAGACAGGATACCATTAATACTTCAGCAGCAGTCCATAGATTATATATCTTCTTGAATTTCTTGACAACAGAATGGTACTTGCTCTGCTATGTTGGCTAATCAAAAATTAGGGAGAGTTCTTTTTATCAGATGTTACATTTTGTTTTACCGATGTTCAAACTCTATAATTTGGTATATTATCTTGCATAGACATTAATGCATAAACTAATGGAATGGACACAATTAAATGTACAATTTTTTAAGTTGACCATATATAAGATATTGAATGTAGATTTGACTAGATCAATCAGTTTTAACCAGTACTCTCTGGAATTTATCTAAAATTTTCAGATAAACCTAACTTTATATAATATCTGGTTTGTGAAAAGATTTAACTATCACTTTTATTTCAAAAACAATGTTTTGAGTTGATCAATTTTTTAACGATCATTCCCACTTCCTCTTCTTGTTATACCTACTTCCCAAATTCACTATTATCACCAGCACTTTTAAAGTCATAGTTCATCCATCATTTTAACGTCTTATCGAAATATCTTCTTTTTATACATTTATTTTAATTTAAGTAAATTAAATTCTCATAATTTACTTTAAACCCAAATTCAAACCGTTAGAAATATAAAAACAACTATAATAAGCTAATAGTATAGATTTCCGTAACCCTTTTATTATGTCTAACTATTGTCTTAAGACAAGTTAAGAAGACATTGTCTACTCTACAATTGTATTGAACTAAACAATATAGAACAAAATTGAAACCCAAAGTTAACAACTGTAAATCAAAAGGTTAAAACCTGATCATTTTTTTGTTCATGGTTTATAAAGGATTCTAACTACAAATTGTTTTTATTTCCAGTTGCATTTCTATATATATACTTTTTTTTTAGTGTTCAGCGTGTTATTGCCAATTTAAGTTAAATAAGTATTTTAAAACGTTTGGCTATATAAACTGTACTTAAGTTTTCATATTATTAAAGCAAAAATAAATTTAAAAAAGAATTTAAGTTGAAGTTAGTATCAGAAATAATTTAATTTAAAGTAAGATTTTATGTTTACTACAAATTCGAGCAAATTTTCTTTTGGCACACACTTTAAATAATATAAAGTTTCTTATATTTATTTATATTTTTTGCTTAAAACCTTAAGGTCATAAACGTGTTTGCAACAAAAAATTTTAGTTACTGTTATACCGGTTAATTTGCCAAAAAACACATATTTTTCATTAAACAGCAAAAAATATTTTGCATATTTTTTAACAAAAAATTTATATCATTCCTGGTTTTTTTGTTAACAAAACATGCATGAGGTAAATATTGCCTTCAAAAAATTGTTTAAAAGAAAGTTATTTTTTCATTTATTTAAAGTTAAAAACATACATTCATATATAAAATTAAACTTTACTTGCATCGTCATCATCTTCATTGTCTTGATTTTTTTCTATATCTGGTGTCTTTGATCTTAAACATTACATCAATTTTATAAGCGGAGGGATCTTTTTTCTATGCTATTCCATCTGTGTAACATCGATGCTTTCATTACAAGTGGCTGACTGGCTGGCGGGTTGACTGGTTACTACTTAGGTTGGGTGTCTCTAAAGTGTTTAAGTTTGCTGTCTGCGCTTATGTCTAGCTTGTGAGAGGAAAAGCACAAAAGAGAGAAAGAAAGGGAAGTGTATGAAATAAAACAAAAGTCAACCTTTTTGGCGCCACTGACAAGTTAAAGAATTTTCCATGGGGCTAAGGAGAAGTAGTGCCGAGATAAAGTTTCGATTAAAAAAAATAAATATAACTGAACTAGAACCGAACTAGAACTAGAACTGAACTAGAACTGAACTAGAACTGAACTAGAACTGAACTAGAACTGAACTAGAACTGAACTAGAACTGAACTAGAACTGAACTAGAACTGAACTAGAACTGAACTAGAACTGAACTAGAACTGAACTAGAAGAACTAGAACTGAACTAGAACTGAACTAGAACTGAACTAGAACTGAACTAGAACTGAACTAGAACTGAACTAGAACTGAACTAGAACTGAACTAGAACTGAACTAGAACTGAACTAGAACTGAACTAGAACTGAACTAGAACTGAACTAGAACTGAACTGAACTAGAACTGAACTAGAACTGAACTAGAACTGAACTAGAACTGAACTAGAACTGAACTAGAACTGAACTAGAACTGAACTAGAACTGAACTAGAACTGAACTAGAACTGAACTAGAACTGAACTAGAACTGAACTAGAACTGAACTAGAACTGAACTAGAACTGAACTAGAACTGAACTAGAACTGAACTAGAACTGAACTAGAACTGAACTAGAACTGAACTAGAACTGAACTAGAACTAAACTAGAACTGAACTGAACTAGAACTGAACTAGAACTGAATTAGAACTGAACTAGAACTGAACTGAACTAGAACTGAATTAGAACTGAATTAGAACTGAACTAGAATTGAACTAGAACTGAACTAGAACTGAACTAGAACTGAACTAGAACTGAACTAGAACTGAACTAGAACTAAACTAGAACTGAACTAGAACTGAACTAGAACTGAACTAGAACTGAACTAGAACTGAACTAGAACTGAACTAGAACTGAACTAGAACTGAACTAGAACTGAACTAGAACTGAACTAGAACTGAACTAGAACTGAACTAGAACTGAACTAGAACTGAACTAGAACTGAACTAGAACTGAACTAGAACTGAACTAGAACTGAACTAGAACTGAACTAGAACTGAACTAGAACTGAACTAGAACTGAAGAACTGAACTAGAACTGAACTAGAACTGAACTAGAACTGAACTAGAACTGAACTAGAACTGAACTAGAACTGAACTAGAACTGAACTAGAACTGAACTAGAACTGAACTGAACTAGAACTGAACTAGAACTGAACTAGAACTGAACTAGAACTGAACTAGAACTGAACTAGAACTGAACTAGAACTGAACTAGAACTGAACTAGAACTGAAATAGAACTGAACTAGAACTAGAACTGAACTAGAACTGAACTAGACCTGAACTAGACCTGAACTAGAACTGAACTAGAACTGAACTAGAACTGAACTAGAACTGAACTAGAACTGAACTAGAACTGAACTAGAACTGAACTAGAACTGAACTAGAACTGAACTAGAACTGAACTAGAACTGAACTAGAACTGAACTAGAACTGAACTAGAACTGAACTAGAACTGAACTAGAACTGAACTAGAACTGAACTAGAACTGAACTAGAACTGAACTAGAACTGAACTAGAACTGAACTAGAACTGAACTAGAACTGAACTAGAACTGAACTAGAACTGAACTAGAACTGAACTAGAACTGAACTAGAACTGAACTAGAACTGAACTAGAACTGAACTAGAACTGAACTAGAACTGAACTAGAACTGAACTAGAACTAGAACTGAACTAGAACTGAACTAGAACTGAACTAGAACTGAACTAGAACTGAACTAGAACTGAACTAGAACTGAACTAGAACTGAAATAGAACTGAACTAGAACTAGAACTGAACTAGAACTGAACTAGACCTGAACTAGACCTGAACTAGACCTGAACTAGAACTGAACTAGAACTGAACTAGAACTGAACTAGAACTGAACTAGAACTGAACTAGAACTGAACTAGAACTGAACTGAACTAGAACTGAACTAGAACTGAACTAGAACTGAACTAGAACTGAACTAGAACTGAACTAGAACTGAACTAGAACTGAACTAGAACTGAACTAGAACTGAACTAGAACTGAACTAGAACTGAACTAGAACTGAACTAGAACTGAACTAGAACTGAACTAGAACTGAACTAGAACTGAACTAGAACTGAACTAGAACTGAACTAGAACTGAACTAGAACTGAACTAGACTGACTAGAACTGACTAGAACTGAACTAGAACTGAACTAGAACTGAACTAGAACTGAACTAGAACTGAACTAGAACTGAACTTGAGCTGAACTGGAACTAATCAAGAATTGGACTTGAACTAGAAACTGGATCAATTATGATACAACAATCTTTTTAAGAAAAATTTTTTTGGCGGCAATTTTTCGGAGTAAAGTTTTAAAAGTTTAATAAATTTTAATATTGAGATCTTGTGAGTTTTTCTCAACTCCAAACACATAGACAAATGGGTAAATATTAAAGTTTGGGATTTCATATTAATGGAGTTCTTCTTTTCAGAGCAATATTACCAAAAGGTTCTTAGATGTTTTGGAGAAAGCTTCTAACAACGATCGTTCGTGGCAAAAGTTTTAAAAGTTTAAGACAGCTTAAAAATTATTACTCATGGAAAAAATTACTCAAGATTATTTTTCGTATTTTCTATTTATCTTGCTTGGCTTACCTTCCCCCTTTAACTCTTATTAGATTTTCCTATACGTATTATATATATTTTTTCCAGCCTCAAGCTATTTTAAATTTTCTACATCAGGAGAAAATTGTTTGAAAGTGAGCTACAATGTGTAAAAACAAAAACATTAAATCTCAAAACCACATCCTCAGATTTCACATTGAGTAAGTTTGTTTGGCCGTACAAGAAAAAAACAAAATCGACAATGAAAAACTTGAACTTTTTATCTGAAATAGAGGAATTTTACCACAAAAACAAAAAGCCCAGCATGAGATCACTTTTCCTATAAACGAAAGTTTATAAGTTACAACAACAATTAGGATGTTACGTTTAAAGAAAATTACCATTCTTAAGCATAACTTTTGATATTTAAACAGCAGATTTTTGTTACATAAAACTTGTAGTTTTTCAAAACAAAAACTAACGGCTTCAAATGGATTTGTTTAACAAAAACAGAATAAATATCAAATATCCCCGGGTTTTCCATATTATGTCTACCAACTTATAAATGTGTAAAAACTTAGGTTCCTTTTCATTATGTTCACTTTATTTAATTATGTTTTCTAAATTCTTTTCATTTAATAATTACCTATTTTTCTGTTTAGTTGCCATGACTCATTTCTTTACTAAAACTTTAGTCTTTTTGTAAAATTTTCTTAATACACCGTGGCAAAGCAAATATTTTTCTTTTGAAATTTCTCCTCTAAAAATTATTTATTAACCATAACATTTTGACGTGCCGGTTTTTAAGTTTTCGTAAATTATTTACCGCACCTTATAGGTACAGTTAATTTTCATGAGCAAATATTAAGGTTTTAGTTAAGAAATTTTATTTATTATTGTTTTTTTTCGTTTTGTTGGTTCATATTTTAGCCAGTATGTCAATAATGTTTGCGTCAAGAACTTAAGATGTGCTAACGAATGTAGAATATTAGTTTTCTTAAGTTGTGTATTTTTTCTTCTTTTTATTATGTATTATACAAATCAACGCTTAGTCATACGTTTAATGGTAATGTATACTTTTTGCCAGAGCGGCACAGTGGCACGATTTGACAACAAAACGAAATTTACTATCGTAAATGAAAAAAAGTCTAGTTGAAACACAATTACACCCTGGTAGAACTCTAATAAAATAGCATTAATACTAACAATAAAGTTCATCCCTGACAAGGAAAGACCTGGAGGAATTTAACCTGAGGAATGCGAAACTTACGCAGCGAAGACTTAATTATATGATACCAGCGAAGGGTAATGAGTAGTCTCCTTAGAAATAATAAGTCCACGGTTAGTATGGTGATCCGTATTCTTACTTAACATACAAGTTTAAGGGCTTAACTATTCAAAATTAGATGAGCAAGTTTAGATGAATACATATCTCATATAGAGAACTGTGAATATCTGGCACACGTTTTCTGCCATTACCATACTTTCCTCGAAATTAGATCAAAATATCTTAGGATCGATGATATTCCTTTTAATACCTCCCTCATGAAAATTTTAAGGAAATTGAATTTTTGAACATTAGATTGACGACAGTGGATTATGTCTGTCCAGACAGGCTGTATTTACACCAGACAGGCTCTACATCCACCTTATACGTATACCAATCGGCTCATATCCTTTTCTGAATCGATTTAACTATGTCCGTCCGACTGTCCGTCTGTCCGTCCATGTAAACCTTTTAATCAAACTACAGGTCGCAATTTTTTAAGGTAGTTGGATGAAATTTGGCAGCAACCTTTCTTTTTGCCCAAGGACTTATTGAAAATGGTTAAAATCGGTTCATTATTTCACCTAGCCCCCATACAAACGTACTCCCCGCGAATATGGTGGCTTTTAAGTCCATAATTATGTTAAATGTTCTAGTATCTCTACAAAAATCAACAAAACTTTGTTTTATATATGTCAAAATAATACTGTCGATATTCGTAAGGATCGGGACTCATTTCATCCTAGCCCTCATACAAAGTCCCCTTCAGAAAATAACTTAAAGATCAATAATTTACTTATAAACAATAGCATTACAATGAAATTCTGCATAAATATCTTTAATGCTAACAGAAATTACTCTATGAAAATTTATGAGGATTGGTCTATATTTCCCCTTGGCCCCATATAACCTCTCTTCTATGAAATCACTTTTGTAACAACAAATTGCAAAAAATATTTCGGAATTAAAATGAAATGAAACTGCTTAAATGCTTTATTCTTCAAAATAATCCTATATTTTAACATACAAAATGGTGTAGGGTGTCATATGGTCGTCCATGACCGACTATAGATTCTCACTTGTTTTACATTGTCTAACAAATTATGTAAAAGAACTTAGTTTTTCGGGAAAAGCTCTCAAAGTTTAAATATTTTTCTAACTATAGGCCTTATTTGCAGTATATAAGTTAAGCTATGTATACAAGTTTGTCAGATCTTACAATGTTGGCGAAAACATTTTCAGAAAATATCTAACAACCTTGTGAACTTCCAATTTTTGACTTGCAACGTTGTCAAAAAAAGCATTGTCAGTACATTATGCAACAATAATATTGTCAGACATCTGACAATCGTATAAATACCTTACGTTATCATTGTCACATCATTGTAACATTATTGTCTGACAGTCTTTTTGTCAGATTTGCGAATTTTTATGATTCTGACACTGTACATTAAAAGAAACATATACAGCCAAAATAGTATGTGACAACTTTTGCCATATAACAATCTGACAACAGAGTGAACTGACAATTTTTGTTGGCAGTTACATTTTCTGACATTATAATTGTAAGGTTTACTGACAATCGTCTGAACTGACAATTTACTTGTTGCTAGAAAATTTCCATTGTCAGTATATTGCCAGATCTGACAACATTGTAAGATCTAACAACCGTGTATACATAGCTTTAGGCTAGAAGCCTAATGATGGTGACAATATAAGGTTTGCTTAGCTTAACCACTGTACATGATCTTACCATTTACATTGGTTTCTTTTACAATTCTTCTCCCCTTTTTTTATGCCATTTCTGTGTAAATATTTTATAGTTCATTGGGTTTTGGGTTAATGTAGGCTTAAAACTAACTACCAACTCATTTCCATGCATTTATTATGCATAAAAATATAGGTAAACACTAGTAGTATACATATATATTTTTTTCCATACAAAAAAAAGTTTAAACATAAAAAACTTATGTTCGAACACTAATCAAACAAGTTCCACATATTTGAACTTGTTTCTTGATTTTTCCAATACATTAAAGGGAACAAAGATAAAGATTTTCTCTCAATAATAATGACAATATTATTCCTAATGTTAAATTTTATAGAGAGAAAAAAAGTTAACTTGATCCTTTTAAAAAAATGTATTACCACAAAACTAAGAAAGTGCTCAAACAAGCAGGCAGAAAAGCTAGAAATTCTAGTATTTTCATTAGCCACTTGCATGATACTAAATGTTTTTCATACATGCGATCACAAAATTAAGTTAAGTATCGAACAAGTATACAACAACAAATAGAATTAACTAAAATATAAAATTGATTTGAAAAAAAAAGTTATTTCAAGAGAAGGGCAGTTAATTCTTATTAACTTATTTTTGTTGGTTTTCAAAATAACAACAACTACAACACAAACAGATCCTCAACATGAGAAAACTTTTTAAATGACCCTCATGTTAAGAAGCCATCATTTACCACCACATAAAACTAAAGTACTATACATGTAGCAAGCACACCACCACCACCACCAATAAGTATAAGCTTCATCAGTGGCAGTTGTTAAAATTAACAAAAATTTTTAACAACACCAAACAAATAATAATGAAGAAATCGAAAAAGATCAACCAGCTAACAGCGTCCATTCACTCTTTCCCAGTCCAGTCCCTGTTTATACGGGTTTATTTGTTGGTTTATGTCTTATTGACTGACATCTTAATCTTTGGTTAATTTTAGAATAAAGCATTCTCTTTCTACCTTATTTTTTTTAGCATATTCACAACTCAATTAAGCCAAGTTTCAGTTTGCGTTATTTTGATACATTTTGCTATGATTGTATTTCATTTCATTAACTATTTCGTTACTATTTATAAATATTTTTATCTTTTTTATATTTCCTTTACTCACTCAACCAAAGAAGTTCACACCAAAAAAAAACAGAAAAAAGCTCAAAATCAAGAAAATTAATTTATTTTATTGCCATGATTTCTGGTCTTTTGTATCTTTGGTTTTGCAGCTGCCGCAGGAAGTCTTTGTTTTGTAGCTGTAGTTCTTAAACAGTTTTAAGAAAATTTTATATTTAAACTTATTTTTTTATGCGTTTTTCGAAGGTGTAAAAGTTGACGCTACGTTTTTTTTTTATTATTTTGTTGCATTTTTATTCGTGCCACATTAAATTCAATTTATTACTCTTGTTTTATTTCTGTATGATGTTAAGCGATCTGGACAGGATGCTGTAAAATTTATTATGTGTAAATGTGTTAAAACTTGAATACGATATTTTATGGTGATTTCTGTTTTATTTTTGAGATTGTTTTTATGTCGGGATTTATCTTGAATTTTGGTGGGTTTTTATATATTTCACAGGAAATTATCATGTGCCAGAGGAAGGGAAGTTTGTGGCAAAATAAGAAAATTGAAATGAAATTTTTTCATTTTTCTTTGTTAGACAAATTATTAGAAAAGCAATATAAAAGCTAACATAAAATATTGCACTATATTATGAAAAAAAAGCTTTAAGAAAACTTTATATATCAAAGTTTACCTTATTTCAAAGTTGATCAGAAAACTTTTCTCAAGCATACATTGCGATAGAGCAAATTATTAAAAAGCTTTGACAACAACTTAAATTTAATTCTTATACTTGCTTATAACAAAGCTTCAGGAACAAAAGCTTTAAACAAAGTCTGTATTTTCGAAAAAAACTTTCTTAATACTTAACGTATGCTCTGACATTCTTTAGAAAATAAAACTTTCCCTTCTTTCAAAGTTGTTTAAATAGCTTTGAAGCTTTTGTCAAAGTTTTACTTATTATGAAATATAATATAAAATATTGCACAATATTATGAAAAAAGCTTTAAGAAAACTTTATATATCAAAGTTTACCTTATTTCAATGTTGTTCAGAAAATTTTGGCCAAACTTGTAATTTGAAAGAACAAATTATTAAAAAGCTTTGCAAACAACTTAAATTTAATTTGTATTCTTGCTTATAACAAAACTATAGGAACAAAAGCTTTAAAAAAATTCAATAGTTTCGAAGAAAACTTTCTTAATAAGTAACGTATGCTCTGACATTCTTTAGAAAAGAAAACTTTGCGGAAACGTGATTGTTACCCTTCTTTCAAAGTTGTTTAAAGAGCTTTGAAGCTTTTGTCAAAGTTTTACTTATTATGAAAACCAAATTATTGCAAAAACACTTGAAAATTATTTTAAGTTGATCTTTATACTTATCTGCTTGAAGATTTAAAAAGGCTCTCAATACTTAACTTATGATCTGTCATACTATAGAAAAGAAAATTTTTTACGTCATTCTAAACTTTTACAAAACTTTAGAATGATGTTAAAACTTCAAAATATTGATGCCTTACTAGACTAGTGGTAAATGTTCAGAAACTATTAATTAACTCTTTTAGTTCTCTCATCTTCATTTAATTTTTCCCTCCGAATTACCTTTTAATGTTCTTCTTCCTTCCTTGTTTTTAATAATTTCATAGCTTCCCTATAATAAACATAATATCCATGTTTTCAATCACCATCTCAAACATCCTCAAAACTATAATTTTATTTGTTTAGCAAATTATTTTCCATGTGTAGTATTTTTCAAACAAAATCTAAAGATTTTTATCTATGATCATCATAGTTTTATAATTAAGTCATAAAATAGGCTTAAATTAGTATTATTGTTATGAAGGTTCAAAACAAACACAACATGTATGATTGTCTCTTGGCTTAAACCAATGTGAAACCTTTGAAATACTTTGGTAAGGCACGCATGCGGTTTAAAGTGGCGCGTAGTATATGATTTGAAAATGTTATAAGAGTTGGGTGGAAGATAAAACGAAACATTGCAATTATCGTATTGTAGTCCTAACAATTGCCATAATCCTACAAATGTAATAAAACAGTAGGATTTCTAGTATTCTGGTTGGTGATTTGGGAAGTGAAAATTTTTGTTAGATTTTTAATTTTTTGGTAAAAAGCAGAAAATAATTTTGCGATGAGAAGAATAATTTTAAAAATAATAACAATGTATTATATGTAATATGTTAGAACACTATTATAATACATTATAACACTATTATAATGCATTATAACACCATTATAATACATTATAAAGCAATAATAATGTATTATAACACATTGTAAAACAATTATAACATGTTATAATACATTATAACATACTTATAACGTGCTATTATAATATATTCTAAAACATTTATAATCTGTTGAGGGATATTAAAACACCATGACAATGTGGTCAAAATGTATTCTAATAAATTATAAAACAATTATAAAATTGTTATAATACGATTATAATTGAATATAATGATTTATAATATAAATATGACAGTTTATAATTCATTATAACACTATTATAATGAGTTATAACACCAATATAATACATTATAACATTAAATACAATTATAACATGTTATAATATATTATAACACACTTATAACGTGTTATTATAATATATTCTAAAACATTTATAATCTGTTGAGGGATATTAAAACACCATGATAATGTGGTCATGGTCAAAATGTATTATAATAAATTATAAAAGTATTTTAAAATTGTTATAATATATTATAATACAATTATTTTGTTATAATACGATTATAATTTAATATTATGCTTTATAATATAAATATGACAGTTTATAATTCATTATAACACTATTATAATGCATTATAGCACCATTAAAACATTTATAATCTGTTGAGGGATATTAAAACACCATGACAATGTGGTCATGGTCAAAATATATTATAGTAAATTATAAAACAATTATAAAATTGCTATAATATATTATAATACAATTATAATGTGTTATAATACGATTATAATTTGATATAATGCTTTATAATATAAATATGACATTCTATAATTCATTATAACACTATTATAAAGCATTATAATACATTATAACACAATAATAATGTATTATAACACATTATAATACAATTATAACATGTTATAATACATTATAACACACTTATAATGCGACACTTATAATGACAATGTGGTCAAAATGTATTATAATAAATTATAAAACTATTAAAAAATTGTTATAATGTATTATAATACAATTATAATACGATTATAATGTGTTATAATGCTTTATATTATAAATATGACAGTATATAATTCATCATAACACAATTATAACACTTTTTTCATTATAGCTGAATTATAATGTTTTATACTTCTATTATACATTTTGTTAATGCATTGTAATACAATTATAATTTATTATACATTATTACACAATTAGTGTTTTATAATTCATTATAACAAACTATAAAGTTTTATAATTTATTATAACACTATAATAATGAGTTTTAATTAATTATAACATATTACAATTTATTATAACACCATTATAATGTTCATATTATAAATCATTATAATCCAATTTTCCGATATTTCCTTATTTTTTCTATTAATGTGTTTTTTTGAGCAAAAATTTCTCTTTTACTCACTTGCATAATCGCAATGCTATAGTAATTGCCAAAAGATCTACATTTTCAGCTGTTGAATTTACAATAATTTTGTTTGTTTGTTTATTTATTATTACATGAATTATTTTTTATTATTAGATTTTTATTTCTTAAATAAATACAAACAAAACTAAAGAACTTATTTCTTATATAAAAATCACCTGCGGTGAAATTCTTTTTAAAGTTTTTTTTTTCTTACGTGATCATATATATTTTTGTTGTAGTTAGTTACTCTTGTTGTTTCTTTATATTGATCTTTTTATTCCTTTAACAAGTGTAAGTTAAAAATCTATTCCTAACATTAAATCTACTCAGAAAAGTAGTTGTATTGAATGTTTATTTGTTTTTCTTCTTCAAAAGCTATAATATTCTTGTCTTGTATCTGGTATTTGGATTTTTTTGTATAGATTTTAGAAAATTATTGTTGTATTATTATATGTTATTGTGGTTGTTGTTGGGGCTTAAAGAAAATCTCTTGCAAACTTCCTAGTGCTAAGGATTATCGTAGAAATAATATTTATTTTGTTTCTATGAATTTCTTGTTTAGTTTTTTTTTTAGATGTTTGTATATAATTTCTTTTTTTTAGAATTTTGTTGTAATAAAATTTTATTTATTTTCCATGATTCTAATTTTTATTTGTTGCTCTTATGCAAACTCATATATACTATAATGCAATAATCTGGTTGATAGAGTACTTTTGTCTAGGTCTGTTAAGTATGTTATGGGTTAAGTAACACCAAACTATGAGATCTGAGGTTTTTATATTGAAATAAAAAAAAAAAAAAAATCTGGAAAACTATTGCAGGGTTTTTTATTTATATTGCTTTTAGGGTAGCAATGCACACTGGGTATAGCTAGTAATTAATAAACAGCACCCTGCATGATTAATTGTTTTGAATTCTAAAACTGTCAAGATCTTGTGATTATGATCGATAACTTTTTACAAGATCATTTATTATAAATTAAACTTATTTCATTTTTTACATTAAAGTGTGACACTTGGACCACAGTGTTTGAATGTTGCTTGTGTAGAGTATTCTGTGAATTCGTTCCAAACCTTTGTCTATTACAACTTCCTGATATTTCTAGATTTGTTGTACCTCCTAAAAAAACAAATATTTAAGTAGCAGTTTAAATTCCTGCTTGTTTAGCCGAACACTCTTGATTAAGATAATTTGTTTATCAGTTTCTAGTTTATGTTTAAACACATACACAGGCCTTTATGTAAGTCTAAGCTATTTTCTTTATTTGCTAAATATTTGTGGCTGTTCGCTTTTTTTTTTGTTTGCCCAATCTAAAGATAGTTTTACCGCACGCAAACTCTAAATTGGCCTAAGGTGAGATTTTTTTTATTAGATGATATAAATTTAAATGGATTTTAATGTTTAAGACAACAGCAAACCAAACCACCAAGCATTACACCAAAAAAAAGTAGACTATTTGGAGGTGGGTTCCTTAATACTAACTTAGAGATTACACATGTACCAACCTTGTTTGTTAATATACGCAAGTGGTTGATTCTGCCTTCTTTTCGGTTTTTTTTTCGAATATTTTCTGGACTTTTTGTTTATTCTGCAAATAGAGTAAAAGAGAACAAGTGTGCTATAAAGATTAATCAATCACTTTTTTTAATATGTGTGTGGTTATTTAATAATATATTTAAATAAATGATTATTACTTTTTAAGGAGGCAAAAATTAAACGATGGCTATTAATTTGCTGCAGATTTGCATACAGTTTGAAAGTAAATAATTGCTAGTTGAGGGAATTGAATAATTGGATTTTATAAAATTTGTTTCAAATAATTTTTGCCTTTTGTTATAAGTATTTTAAAGCAATTATAATGGGCTGTTTATTACTATAATATGATTATAATACATTATAATACAAATATAATGTGTTATGACACATTATAACAATATTATAATGGGTTATAGTACATTATAATACTATTATAATGGGTTATAGTACATTATAATACTATTATAATGTGCTATAATACATTATAATACAATTATAATGGATTATATTACATTTTAATACAATTTTATTGCATTACAATGCAGTGTAATACGATTATAATGTATTGAATTGCATTTTAATTCAATAATAATGTATTATAATACTTTATAATACGATTATAATGTGTTGTGTATCATTATAATACAATTATAATTTGCTTTTTTACATTATATCACAATTATAATGTATTATAATATATTATAATGTTTTATAGCACATTATAGTAATATTATAATGTACTATATTACATTGTAAGCCAATTATAATGTACGTTTATACATTATAATACGATTATAACGTGTTATAGTATATAATGAAAGGGGTTTATGTGTTATCATAAATTAAAAGACAATTATGATGTGTTATAATACGATTATAATATGTTGTAGATCATTATAGAACAACTATAATTTGCTTTTTTACATTATATCACAATTATAATGTATTATAATACAATATAATGTTTTTTATAACATTATAGTACTATTATAATGTATTATATTACATTGTAAGATAATTATAATGTACGTTTTTACATTATAATGCGATTATAACGTGTTATAGTATATAATAATTGGGGTTTATGTGTTATAATACGTTATAAGACAAATATTATGTGTTATAATACATTATAATACAATTATAATTTGTTTTTTACATTATATCACAACTATAATGTGTTATAAAACATTATAATGTTTTATAGTACATTATAATACCATTATAATGTATTGTATTATATTGTAAGACAATTCTAATGTATGTTTATACATAATAATACGATTATAACGTGTTATAGTATACAATAATAAGGGTTTATGTATTATAATACGTTATAAGACAATTATGATGTGTTATAATATATTATAATAAAATTATAATGTGTTCTAGATAACTATAGTATAATTATAATTCGTTTTTTACATTATATCGCAATTATAATATGTTATAAAACATTATAATGTTTTATAGTACATTATAATACTATTATAATGTATTGTATTACATTGTAAGGCAATTATAATGTATGTTTATACATAATAATACGATTATAACGTGTTATAGTATATAATAATAAGATTTTATGTATTATAATACGTTATAAGACAATTATGATGTGTTATAATACATTATAATAGGATTATGTCACCGATATAATGTGTTATAATAAATTATAATGCAATTATATGTGTTATAATACATTATAATTCGATTATAATATGTTGTAGATCATTATAATTTGTTATTTTACATTATATCACAGCTATAATGCCATTATAAAATCTTATAGTAAATTATAATACATTTTATGCATGATAATACGCTTGTAATACGATAATCCTAAACTATTATTACTTTTCTTTAAACTTTAAATATTTTTCATTACAAATTTTAACGTTTTTTAAACCACTTCCTTTATGGTAACTCTGCCATACAAACATCACCTTCAACTTTTAAATTAAACACTCCCGTTTATCAAAACTACACTTCATTTATCTAAAATACCTAATAACTAAAGCAAATATAACCCAAACAAATTAGGTCATACTCTATAGTAATTGGTAGCAATCATCCATGCAATTCTAGCTTTTTAAACAACCACCTATATTCTAACAAAAACCAATTCATAACTGATTATTTTCATAGACATAATCTAGAAACTAAAATTACTCTACATTTTAATACAAAGAAACAACGATTAACCTTGTTTAAACCCCAATTTCTTTCTTTGCTTTACATTGAATTAAATTTAATTTTCTTAAATTTTCGAATATTATAGATTTTATCTTTATATATACAATTTTATTATATAATCACAAACAAATACTAGTTTCTTTAACTTCCACAGAAATAAAGAAGAAAGAAAGAACTTAAGTAAAAAATTACATAACATTACAAGGCCACTTTAAAAGAAATTGCAGGTCAGCGCAAAACTAATTCAGACAAACCATGTACAAAACAACACATGTACAACTAAAATGAAACATATACAACAGAACAATTTTCAGCTAAAATAGTATAAAATCCTCAACTTGTTGTAGCTAAAAGCTCACAAACCTAAGGCAATAATGTAACAGACTGACAAACTTGCAGACCAAAATGGACATTAACATTTGAGCTTTTGATAATAAGGGTCATCAAGTAAAAGAATAGCAAGAAAAATACAAGATTAGCACAAACTTCTCAAAAAGCGAAGTAATGAGACGTAATACAAAGTTTCTTGGCTATTTTCTATTTATCTTTATTTTTCAAAGTTGCTTGTCCTTTTAACTCATATTTTTTCTAGTTTTTTTTTTGTTCAACAATACAATAAAACGGTAAATTGTATTTCTAAATAATTCTTAGTTTTTTTTTTCATTTTTTATTTCAAAGCTCCATTTATGCCATTAAATGTCTCTCTAATGACTTTTCTAACACACTCACCCCATTAATATTTAACAGAACATTTATACAAGTTCCGTCCAGTCCATTTATGTGACTGGTTACAAGCCCATTTAGTCATTTCGTATTGTCAGTTTATTCACCGCCTTGCTGATAAAAAAAAATGTTCCAAAACTCTTTTTTTTAACATTTTATGCGGGCTTTTTTTCTGTTTTTTAGCAACGAGTTCTTAGGAATTTTTTAGTTTTCTAAAAAAAATTATCACTTTTGTTGGAAAAAGCTAGTTTAATTGCTATAGAAGAAAGCTATAGTTTATTGACGTAAGATAGGAGCACTTTAAAAAAGCTTAGTAGCAAATACTCTTAGACTTTCGGTTAACTTTTCCAATTACTAAAGCTTTATTTATTAGACATTAGATTTGTTTACAAATTAACATTAATTTTTCTATTTCAAAGCTTATAAACAGAAGCTTTCACAAAAAAACTAAATTATACACAAATATTAAAAAAGCTTAATTTAAAAGCTTTTAGAAAATTGAAGATAGGATTTTTATAATAAATTTTATAATTACCAAAAGCATTTTTATCACAATAAAAGCTTTTCTTATTTAAAATGTTGTTTCATCATACTAAGTTTATTGCAGAAATAAAATATAGAAACTCCTTTTGTCTTCTCCACAGAAGCTTTCCCCTCCAACATGTCTTTCGATAAAAAGTCAAATGCTTTTGAAAACTTAAAAAGCTTTTTCCCAAAATATGTTTCGGAAAAGTTTTCTCAATAGAATTTGTATTTACTAAAAAGCTTTATTAGCTTTAAAGTCGTACAAAAGATTTTAAAAACAATTTTCATTAAACATTTTTTATTTAAAAGCTTTTTTAAACCACAACTAATAAAACTTTCGCAAAGAAGCAAAAAAAGAAAAAGTTTGATTTAAAAAAGAATAAAAATTAGTTGTCAGTATTTTTCATAAAAAACTTTCATTTAGAGAAATATAGCTTTGACAATAATAAATTGTCTTTTTTATCACTAAAAGCTTTTGACAAAATTTAAAAACTTTCCTTTAGAGAAATATGGCTTTGACAATAATAAATTATCTATTCTTACCACCAAAAGCTTTTGACAAAATTATTTTTTTACTTTATTTAAAAAGCTTTATACTCTTAAAAGCTTTTTACTCTAACAGCTTTATTCTGAGAAAGCTTTTTTGCTAAAATTTCATACATATAAACCATATTTCCAACAAAAAGCTTTCACAACAAAAGCTTTTTTTAAAAAGCTTTACTCACCAAAGTGCTTTTTGACAAAATTTTTTTTTAAAACATGTCTCCAAGAAAAAGTTATTATATTTTTTCGCCACAGCTTTAACAAAACCGTTTTTTCACAACCACCGTCAATTCACCACGAATCACTTTTTCCACAAAAAAAGCTTTCACATCAACAATAATTTTACTCCTTTTAGTTTTATCATAAAATTAAAAGCATTTTTTAATTAATTTTTTAATACAGAATTTTTTCTCATAAAACTTAATCCTTTCAATTATTTAGTAATCATTTTTTCTACAAATTTTTTTCTTCTAAATAAAATGTATTTCATTTTAATTTGTTGATTTATTTAAACTATTACTGACCACCACTTAATAACATTTTTGTATCTCTTGCATTTAATTCACCAAATCACTTATAAACAATGTATTTGTACAAACATTTTTTAGCAATTAAAAAAATATTTAAAAACAAAAGACTTGCTATTTATAAAAGGAATTTTTTGTAATTTTCTCAAGGAAAACCTATTTTTCTTGTAGTTTAAATGTCCACTAAATGTTGGGAAATCATGGTCAAATGTAACCTACTTCTGTGACAATACAACAATCAACTAAATCTATAATCACAATTATACCACTTTGTTGCTAAACTTCTTTAAAATAATTTTCTTTCATTGTTTTGATGTTGACTTGTGTTTGTTTTACGAACCACTTACAGAGCCATTGATGTAACCTGTCATTGAATCACAAAGCAATTAAATTACAAATAAATAAGAAAACTAACAAACAAACATGCATTCATACATACATATTTATTTATTTATTTGTTTGTATGTTTGTCTACATATTTGTTCATAAAAATCACTAGAGAAAGATTGAAAAAAAAAATTAAATAAATCTCAAATAAATACTAAAAAAAAAAATTAACAATAAAATGCCGCAACGGAAAACAAAATAAAAAAGACCTAAACATTTGACAAGTTGTTTTGTTTTGCTTTTGTTGCTTGGTTTTTTTTCTATTAGAAAAATGCCGCTCCAAAGGACAAGCATTAGTTTAACATCTTTCTAAGACATCATCTTTGTTTAGAAAAGAAAAACCAGAATATCTATGAAAGAAAAAAGACAAATCTTTGTACTATTTCTACAATGATTTTTGTTATTTGTTGTTGTTGTAGTCAAGCAACATGTTGTTGTTTTGGTTCTAAATGTATACAACTCTGAAGTTTGTTTATTCTGGTCTAGGCTACACAAAGAAAATATATTGGGAGGCTCAAGGTTGCAACAATTATTCTAAAATATTATGTTTAATTTATATTAAATGTCGCAATCATACATACTATGTTCATATCAATCAATTATATGTTTGTTACAATAATTTTTATAATTGTATTATCTCTATAACCTGAGTCAAGAGTAACTCATTATGATAACACCCACAATCACAAATATGATTGTGACAAACATTTACTTGTTTACTGTGAACGTATAAGTGATGACTGTAGTCGTATCAAATGACTAATTTAATATGGTTGTAACAACTGGAAGTAAGATTATTATTGCTGCATTTCTTGCAATAACATTGTAATCATAAGCAACCTCATTTTTTTTCTAGGTGTATGTATATTTTTCTCGAATAATGTCAGACGACTGTAGAATAGTTGTTTAACCGTTTTGTGTTTCGTTTGTAGTTTTTTTCATTCTTCCTTCTCACAACTCAATTTTTGTAGTCCATGTGCTTTGCTGTGTAAAACAATATTTACTAGTTTTATAGTTTTATCGTTTTTTGTGGGTTTTAGTAGGCAGTACCAGGAGTCTCCTTGCAATTGATTTTGTTTTGGGGAAATGTAACTCAAGTGCGTAGATGTAGAAAGACGGACAGACAGACACACACAGACGGACCTGTTTGTGGTTTGTTTATTATTTATTCATAAATAAATATGTTTTTTTTTTACTTTTAATATTTGTAGTTCTATATTTTATGGGTGGTTTTATGTGAATGATTATACGCTTTTCACAAGGGATTTTAGAAAATTAAAATTTGTCTTGGATTCGTTACGTTTGTATTCTTTAGTTTTATTACTAAGCTTATTAGAGAAGTAATGCATGTTTTTCTAATTTAACTTTTTCCTATTGATCAGTCCATTGAATTATAAAAGGAAAATATATAGGAAAGGTTTTAAAGTCGAGAAGTTAAACTTTCAGATGATATAACAAACTTATAAAAAATGGGCCCTCACGCTGTTATAACGTTTCAAATATGACCAAAAACAAGTCGTTTTCGGATTCAGCGCATCTCATACCTTTAGACTTTTGAAATTTTTGAGGCTGTAATAATTATACCAGAATATGAATATGAAATCTATACCATTTCCTGTTGGGTCAAAGGTCAAAATTTGACCTCAATTTCTTCTCTCTTTTTTATACCCACCATCAAAACAAGTTGGGGAGTATGTTGATTTTGTCATTCCGTTTGTAACACATCGAAATATTGATCATAGACCCATAAAAGTATATATATTCCGGGTCCTTATTAAATTCGACGATCTAGCCATGTCTGTCCGTCTGTCCATCCGTTTGTCTGTCTGTTGAAAACACGATAGAATCCGAATGGAAAGAGCTAGAGATTTCTTATAGGTAAAGTTTATTTGGTATTGAAAATGGGCAATATTGGTCCACGTTTTCGCATAGCCCCCATACAAGTAACCACGAAAAACAGATTTAACAGTCATAAATTGTTTAAAAATGCGAGTATATCGATGAAATAAGTTTCATATGAGCTAAATTTTATCTACTAAATTTTATGAGGATTGATCCATAATTGACCCTACCTCTCATATAAGGTTCACTCTAAAAAAATTACTTTAACGCCCATTACTGACTTAAAAATACGAGACTAGGCCTGAAATTCGATATAAATAAGATTCTTACGAAAAAAATTTCTGTACCGAATTTTGTCAGGATCGGTCCACAATTAACGCTATACCCATATAAGGTCCATTACAGATTATAGCTTTGACACTCAATACTGTCTTAAAAAAGAGGTAGCCATGAAATTCGGCATAAGCAAAGTTAGTAGTTAGTTAGTTAGTAGTAGTAGTTAGTAGTTAGTTAGCTAGCTAGTTAGTTAGTTAGTTAGTTAGCTAGTTAGTAGTTAGTTAGTTAGTTAGTTAGTTAGTTAGTAGTTAGTTAGTTAGTAGTTAGTTAGTTAGTTAGTTAGTTAGTTAGTTAGTTAGTTAGTTAGTTAGTGTAGTTAGTTAGTTAGTTAGTAGTTAGTTAGTTAGTTAGTTAGTTAGTTAGTTAGTTAGTTAGTTAGTTAGTTAGTTAGTTAGTTAGTTAGTTAGTTAGTAGTTAGTTAGTTAGTTAGTTAGTTAGTAGTTAGTTAGTTAGTAGTTAGTTAGTTAGTTAGTTAGTTAGTTAGTTAGTTAGTTAGTTAGTTAGTTAGTTAGTTAGTTAGTTAGTTAGTTAGTTAGTTAGTATAGTTAGTTAGTTAGTTAGTTAGTTAGTTAGAGTTAGTTAGTAGTAGTTAGTTAGTAGTTAGTTAGTTAGTTAGTTAGTTAGTTAGTTAGTTAGTTAGTTAGTTAGTTAGTTAGTTGTAGTTAGTTAGTTAGTTAGTTAGTAGTAGTTAGTTAGTTAGTAGTTAGTTAGTAGTTAGTTAGTTAGTTAGTTAGTTAGTTGTAGTTAGTTAGTTAGTTAGTTAGTTAGTTAGTTAGTTAGTTAGTTAGTTAGTTAGTTAGTTAGTTAGTTAGTTAGTTAGTTAGTTAGTTAGTTAGTTAGTTAGTTAGTTAGTTAGTTAGTTAGTTAGTTAGTTAGTTAGTTAGTTAGTTAGTTAGTAGTTAGTTAGTAGTTAGTTAGTTAGTAGTTAGTTAGTTGTTAGTTAGTTAGTTAGTTAGTTAGTTAGTTAGTTAGCTTAGTTCGTTCGTTCGTTCGTTCGTTCGTTCGTTCGTTCGTTCGTTCGTTCGTTCGTTCTTTCGTTCGTTCGTTCGTTTGTTCGTTCGTTCGTTCTTCGTTCGTTCGTTGTTCGTTTCGTTCGTTCGTTCGTTCGTTCGTTTCGTTCGTTCGTTCGTTCGTTCGTTCGTTCGTTCGTTCGTTCGTTCGTTCGTTCGTTCGTTCGTTCGTTCGTTCGTTCGTTGTTCGTTCGTTCGTTCGTTCGTTCGTTCGTTCGTTCGTTCGTTCGTTCGTTCGTTTCGTTTTCGTTCGTTCGTTCGTTCGTTCGTTCGTTCGTTCGTTCGTTTCGTTCGTTCGTTCGTTCGTTCGTTCGTTTCGTTCGTTCGTTCGTTCGTTCGTTCGTTCTTTCGTTCGTTCGTTCGTTCGTTCGTTCGTTCGTTCGTTCGTTCGTTCTTCGTTCGTTCGTTCGTTCGTTCGTTCGTTCGTTCGTTCGTTCGTTCGTTCGTTCGTTCGTCGTTCGTTCGTTCGTTAGTTAGTTTATGTTAGTTAGTTAGTTAGTAGTTAGTAGTTAGTTAGTTAGTTGTAGTTAGTTAGTTAGTTAGTTAGTAGTTAGTTAGTTAGTTAGTTAGTTAGTTAGTTAGTTAGTTAGTTAGTTAGATTAGTTAATTAGTTGAAAGAGGATGTATATAGGTACATCAAATCCGAAGAAATACACCTAGGCCTCCATCGGGCCTGTTGTGCGCTCCTTAACCAGTGCCTCAGGTGGGTATCGAAACCACCTCCTCCGATCTACCAGACTAGAACACTAACATACCGGAGGCCGATAAGTCCTTTATCGAATTGATCTGGAACTGTTTGAACTTTATATTCTAAAGAATCAGAGCATTTAATATTACGAGCTTTTTTTCTAATGGAAGTCTTTGGTACTCTCCGAATCAGTGTTTTGATTTATTTTGCCTTATCAATATCGGCTAGACCTTTTTATACCCTACACTACCATAGTGTAACACCCAAAAACTACACCCATCTTAAAGTATACCAATCGGCTCGGAATCACTTTCTGAGTCTATTAAACTATGTCCGTCTGTCTATGTGTCCATGTAAAGTCCATTTTGACCAAAATATTAGTTGAAAATTAATCATTTAGAAAACATTATGTCTGACATACGTTTTAAAGCTAAACTGATTAGGAATGCTTTCGTACATAAAAGTAACCCCCTAATAAACAATTAAACAAAACTACTTTAAATAATCTATTTACACATACAAGTGCTAAAATAACACCATATATACTACTGCATCCAGTACTATAGCATAATTTCCAAATAAAACCTTACGTACACTCTCCGGGGACTGCAAGAGAATTTACTTTCAATTAATGAGTTAGGTACTATTCAGTAAACATCATCATAGAGACACGTTTCTACTGAGAATTTCCTATTGCAATTCATAACACAAATCGAAATAAAACATTTTTTTTTTGTTGGTCTGTTCGCAATTAATGAACAAATAAAATTCAATTAAGTTAATTAGACACCATGTTCTTCTGCAACCATGCTTCCTTATGAGAGTGTGTTCCCTTAAGTTTTAAAAGTTTTGTGAAGGAATCACATGGAACATAATTAATTACTTTCTACAATATGACCATTATTTTCCAGTAAAACTTAGAGACATCATACCTTGGAATTATATTTATTATATGTTTTTTTTTCTAAAAATGTGCTTTATTTCAGTTGCATTAAATTTTATAAGAAAATAACAAGTAGGGTTTAGTTGGAAAATATTAAATAGAAAGCTACAACATTAATTAGTTTCAAACAGTTGTCAGTCGTTGGACAGTGTTCAGGCCCTTTTAGTTTGTGTATTTGTTGTATTTATATTGCATGTGGTGTGTTGTCTGGTGGTTGTGCAAAAACGTTTGTTGCTTAAGTCTTTTGATTTGATTAAGTTGGCTGGTCTGTAAATTCAACTGCGTCTACAGTTAAAGTTAGTAAACTTAAGACTTAAGACGTCTATTTAAACTTGAGTTAATAAGACACTAATGGCCTCTGTTAGACATTTACTTTGGCTTACAGCCACACTTTAAAAACGGTATTTTTGTTAGGAAAAAATGCTTATTTGTAGGATTTTAAGTATGATTTACTAAGAACAATTGTTAATTAAACATAAAATTAAATTAAAATTTTTGAAATTCCTGTGTTTAAAGGCTTTTTTAAAGAAATTTTAAAAAATTTTAATTAAGTGTTAAAAAACCAGGATATGGGTTTCAGGAACTTGTTTTCATATAAGAGACTTTTAAAGTTATTGAACTTTTATTATGTAATTTAAATAATAAATTTATTCCAAGCACCTCTATCTATTGCTGTCACCCCTCTATATAGACATGTTTAAATTGCAGCTGTCAAGAAATTCAAATTGCACCAACCAACTTGTCCATCAAAGAGCAGGCACAAAGAATATCATTAAATTTGTATAATTATCTAACTTTAGCAGCTCAGGTGACAAGTATTTAAGTTCCACTGAAAAACACAATTTTAAGTGTTGCAATATAATCAAGCATAACCATGTATGCCTCTGGCCAAGTTTTATCTAAAATGCAATTTTATAACCTGCGTAGGTGTACTATGACAGCTTATAGATTTTAGTTATCTATAGTTTTCCTTTCTCCTTTTCTTGTAGTTTTAAATTAATTATCACGTTCCTGCCTTTATTACCATTATAATATTACACACGTTTTGCTTGACACTGTGTTAAAATAGACACTTTCTTCTTCTACTACTACTTCTTCTGAAATTTACATGGTGATAATGTAGTGAGCTGTTGTTGTAGTTTTTTAGAGGGTTTATGGTTTGTTGCACTCTTTCCTTTTTCAATTCCATTTTGTCTTTGTTTTCTTTCTATTTTTTCATTATTTATGTGCATTTTATTTATTTCATTAGAATTTAATTATTTATTTAAGAAGAGCATTCATTATACTGAACAAAGAAAGAAAAACTATTTCTTGATTTTAATTTTATGCTAATTTTGGGAAAATATAATATAATTTTTAATTATTTCCTAGTAGCTAAGATCATGTGTAAAGTAATTAACAGTTTCTAAAAAAAAATATTTACCTTCACATTCTACAGAAAACAGGCATTTTTAGGCACGTATATATTCTGTTAACTAGTATGAGGAACTACAAGAAATTTTCATGATAATAAGTAATAATATTATTGAATTTTAAAAGAAAAAAATTTCTTTAATTCTATAATAAATGTAAATTTTTGGAGCACAACATTATGAAAAATGCAAGATTTTCACCAAATAACCAGAGGGGAAAAACCGGTATAAAAGACCGAAATTGATACAATCCGTTGTCAAAAGTGAACTTACCACGTTTGGTAATATTTAGACAACGGATGTGTATAAACTTTTAATAACACACAGTTATTATTTTGATAGCGCATCGTTGTCATTGCAACAACGCATTGTTGACATTACGCTTACGCTTTGTGTCATTTCGGCAATACATCGTTGTGATTTCGATAACGAATCGTTGTCATTTCGCTAACGCAACATAGCGTTGGCATTTTGGCAAGACATTATTATCTTTTTGTTGATTTGAGAACGTCATATATTTCTTATATTGTTTGTTGGTTTGACAACTATCCGTACATACTTTGACAACGGATGTTCTTGAAAATTTTTAAACTCTTTGGTGTCAATTTGGTACCAGGCGTGTATAATTTTAAAACGTATTTTTTTCCTCTGTATACTTGTTTATATCTTGTTGTAACTTTCAATACCTATTGCATGTTCTCTATATTACTAGTAAGCAATTAAGTCAGTAGTAACTGGTTTTTAGTTAGAATTACTCTAATGGATCTTTGGTATATCTCCGGTGAGAGGTTAAATCAATTCTCTGAAGTCAGTGTGACATTTCCGGGACTGAACCCAGAAAAAACTCTTTGGTTACTAACAAACCTAGACCTTAGTATAGTATTTCTGTATGGAATGAAAATCAAGGGTTATGTTCCCAAAAAGATGTATTGAGCTGCTCTTTATAAAGTCAATCGTTCAGTTCAGCTCGTTATCTGTTCTTTCAAAGATGTAACAACGACATTTTGGCAGATAGTGAACCACTACATTCCCAGTTATCATGTTCTGGTGCTCTAATTTGTTACATAATCGTTTTAAATTTGAGCGAATAATATATACCTCGTATAATAGTCATACTTTGTCGTGATTTACTGATCTTAACTCTGCAATATA
Organism: Lucilia sericata; assembly: GCF_015586225.1. NCBI lineage: Eukaryota > Metazoa > Arthropoda > Insecta > Diptera > Calliphoridae > Lucilia > Lucilia sericata. The sequence goes on along the minus strand of NW_023994186.1, from coordinate 545,186 downwards.
GGATCTATATGGACATGCATCTTAAGCAGATCGTTCCACCAAATATACGAGACAAATATTTTGATTTATATGATCGGGTAACACAGAACTCTTCTAAGCGAATAGGAATCAATATAGACAAGCAGATCGCAATCTGTAAACGCGACTAATATTTAGATTTATATCTCTTCTTAACGAGATATCAAAACTCTCAGAACTAGAAATCTAGTGATACGCGATAGATGAGTAAATCTCCATAAAGAGATCTGCAGATAATGCTGTAATATTAATACGTTCGTTTTCTTTGTCGCCATAATGTATCGATGTTTTAAAACGCTAGACGACTGTTACTTGTCAGTCCTAATTACTCCATAAAGATTAAATAGGAGAAGAGTCTACCGTCGTCTATGTCTACCGAGACTATGTCGCAAAAGAAATTTTTGTATTTTAGTACTTTTTTGGTTCTTACCCTGTAAAAATTGACACTACTCCGCAAACGCGTATAAAGAGTACTCCTCAAAGGACTAGAACTGTTCTGTTCTAGGTGAGGACCACGTAATCCATCAATGCATTACATCGGAGTAATCCAAAACTAGTCCCTTGCTAAAATTATGGGTGTACATGTCCATTATATGTACACTCTACACCACTATAGTGGGGAGGATGTTTGTAACACCCAAAAATAATGATCCTTCACCTTCACCCATCTTAAAGTATATCAATAGGCTCAGAATCACTTTCTGAGTAGTCTTGGCTATGTTCGTCTGTCTATCTTATTGTCCGTCTGTCTGTCTGTCTGTGTGTCCATGTAAGCCTTGTGCGCACTCTACACGTCGCAATTTTCAAGATAATTCGATAAAATTGGTCCTTCACCCATCCTAAAGTATACAAATCGGCTCAGAATCACTTTCTGAGTCGATTTAGCTATGTCCGTCTGTCTGTCTTATTGTCCGTCTGTCTGTCTTATTGTCCGTCTGTATGTCCATTTAAACCTTGTGCGCACTCTACAGGTCGCAATTTTCAAGATAATTTGATGAAATTTAGCACACACTCTTCCCAACACACTTGACCCAATGACGAACCCTATTGAAAATGGTTCATTATATCGTATAACCCCAATACAAACGTACCCCCCCCCCCCCGAATAGGTGTTTTGAGCTCATAAATATGTCTTATCATTTCAAAAGTAGGCAAAACATAGTTTTATTTAAGTCTTAATGATACTGCTGATTTTTGTAATGATGGGACCTCATTTGACCCTAACCCCCATAAAAGTCCCCTTTAAAAGGCACTTTTTTAAAGCGTACTTTTTTTTTCAAATAAATAATACTTTTCACAATACAATGGTCCCGATTGAATGAGAATATACAATGAGAGAAATTTTTTGTATTTTTTGTTCTTTAACCGGTACTTTTTTATTCAAATTTATGCCTTTAAAAATACTTTCATTTCATTACTACTCCTTTTTTTAAAAACTTGCCCGTAATTTCATAAATATTGTATGATGATAACAATGATGATGATGATGCTACTACCAATGATAATGACTAATTATATATTAATTATTTTGTTTCCTTTCGTTACAGGTAAGTTCACATGACTCAGTTTGTTTAACACAATATGGCTGATGGCGGCCTTCTTTCCAACATTTATTATGACTGAAACTCTGGTTCTATAAATTACGCATAACTGACCTAAACTACATTAGATGATGACCAAGTAAGTAAGTGGAAGCAAAAAAAGATGTTCAGTCATCTTAGACAAGAGTATAGAATATTGAAGACACCTGTTGCAATGAAAATAAAATATTAAGGTCAAACAAATGCTAAAAGAAACTTCAGAGTAAGAATAACAAACAAAGTAACAGAAAATGACAGTTTAAATAGAAATATTAACCCAATTATTTAAAATAGAATGGAAACAAAGAGAAATAACAAAAAAAAACTTTTCTTAAATTATTATGTTGACAGTTAAACATGCAATTGTAACAAGAGCAGTAATTTAAAACAAAAAAAAATATTTGCAAATTAAACACCCACATTTTATTGAATAGAAAGAGAGAGAGAAGAACTAAAAAGTAAAGCCGCCCGCCACTTGACATTTACAGTGGACTCATTACCATTATACAGTACCTGGTGGTAATGATAATGTAGTCCCTCGCTGATAATAAGCTGTTTTGCTAATCTTTAGCTGAATGATGTTTACACTAGACTATAATTTTAAATTTATATTGTTTACACTTTTTTGTAAACGTAAAGGGGGGGGGGCGTTAGGAGTTTGAAAAAGTTTCACTATTATTTTCAAATTGTATTGTTTTGTTTAGTTCGTACTTTGTTGTTCTGCTGCAATTGTTCAATTTCACTTACGCCCAAATAACCCAGTTACTGGTCTCAGCCAATTCCTTTAACATCTTATAATTCTGGCCAAAACGAATCGTGAGAATTATTTGTGGTGTTGCTACGACTGCTTGCTGGCTGAATGCCTTGACTGTGGAGCTGTTGTGTGTTGATTTGTTTGCTGACTAGCTGGCTGGGCTTAAGCTTGAGAGGAAATCATTATGTTTCGCTTTTTTTATAATTGAATGAAAAGATTGCATTTTAGTTTCTATGCCAAAGTTTGTTTTCTAGCTAGAGAAGACAACTAAAATTTTCTTGGGTCATGGTAAAATGTTGAAAGAAAAATTTCGCTTTTTAGCATAACAGCCCAAGAAAGAAACAAACAAACAACCAAAAAAATACTATGTTAAGTAGAAAGTAAACATCTTTTTATAAGAAAGGCTAGAAAATATATTTATATAAAATTTTAGTTACAAATAACTGACCCTAAAAGAAAATATGTATTTATTTTCTTTGAACTAAAACTCTCATGTGTGTGTTTTTTTTCCTTTAATTTTTCCCAAACATTGTTTGGTGTTTTTTTCTTTAAGGTCTGGAATATGAAGACTTTATTTACTGGGCGGCTTTTAGGTCTTTTTATGTTTTTTTGTTATTTTCTTGATTTTGGCCAAATAATTGTAATTGTGTAAAGTATGACTCATTCTCATATGGGAAACATGACTCGCCACATGTTGCATTGTGGCAAGCAAAACCTCTCACATAACTTTTAAAGATGATTAAATGGAAAACGTGCTCTAACTAACAAACAACTAAACAAACATATGATATGAAAAATGATGAAGATCTCTTTCTTTTAAGGAAGTAAATTTTTTAATTTATTAGAACTATTTGGAAAAATGGTTGTTCTGCTGATATTTTCTAAAAGAAATATCATTGAACTAGAACTTTTCTATAGAAAAAAATTTGCTCAGTAACTGACCTTGGCAATTTGACTATTCGTTTAGAAACTGAAGCAGACATTATTGAAAAAAGTTTTTGTTTTTCTAATATTTTCTACTTAGCATACCCTGGGTACTTCGCTACCCTAACCAAAATTAAATACATACAAAATTTTGTTTACTTTTATAGAAAATTAAAATTTATTAAAACTTTTCTTAATGTTTCAGTTTTTTACATTCACGTGAAAAGTACTAGAAAATTTCGAAAGTACTATTCAAAAAAGTACTATAAAATACATCTTATAGATTCTCAAATTTATGATCCTAGGTTGAATATTTTAGAAAATTCAAAAAGTACCATTTATGAGATAAAAAGTACTAAAAAGTTCTGTCTTAAATTCATAATATAGAACATACAGAGTATCATTTGAAGAAAGAAAAAGTGCCAAAAGTGGAATAAATTCTATCTTAGTTTAAAGTACTAATAAAAATAGTGTACAATTTTTCCCCTTTTTGGCTTAGAAATATACTTTTTTTAGAAATAAGTTTACAAAATTTACATTTTAAATTTTATATTTTTATGTTCAATATCGTAAAAATATCAAAAAGTACCATCGAAAAAACGAAAAAGTACAAAAATCTCATTCAATAAATTCTCATTTAATAAGGACCGTGTGTCATGTGTTCCGGTTACCCAATATAGAGAATCCAAAAAGGTACCATTTTAAGAATAGAAAAGTACCAAAGAGTACCCACTTACAGAATATTATTCAGTCAAGACCATGTTTGTTAAAATTAATGATCCTAGGTTGAATATTTTAGATAATTCAAAAAGTACTAAAAAGTTCTCTCTTAAGGAATCTTATTCAATAAGGACCGTCTATGTTTAATAAACATGTGTTTTGAATTCATATTATTATTATTGCATTAATTTGTTCCAGAAAAATTGTGCTTTCAAAAAGTACCAAACAATTTACTCGTATTTGGTCCTATATAGGCCTTAGTATTCGAATTCCAAAAGAATATATACCAATAGCTTATTTTGTGTGAGTAAATAAACTACTTTTTCAAATTTTATAAAAATTGGCTCAATGAGTTTGAATAAAATTAAATTTCCCGTTTTTCTCCCTTTTTGGTACTCTTTTCCCCAGTGAAATAGCAAAAATATTTGTCCTTTATAGGTCTTAGTACTCGAATTCCAAAAATATATATACCAATAGCTTATTTTGTGTGAGTAAATAAACTACTTTTTCAAATTTTATAAAAATTGACCCAATAAGTTTGAATAAAATTAAATTTCCCGTTTTTCCCCCTTGTTGGTACTTTTTTCCCCAGTGAAATAGCAAAAATTTTGTTTCAATAAATAGATTACAGAGTTAGTCCGTAATTTAATAGAAATACTTCAATAAATCGAAAAAGTTTTCTTAAAGTGCTAAAAAAAAGTACCAACAATACAGTTTTCTCCCTTTTACACCCAAAAAATGACTTAATTTTAAAAAAGTACGAAACAGGTGTCTCCTTATTTTGGGAGATATATTCAAAATATTTACAATAATGTTATTTTGTTTATTAGTTGAAAAGGTATAAAGGACTAAAAAGGGTACCAAAATCAACTTTGTTACACATTTTCACCCCTTAAAAGTACGAATATCAAAAAAGTACCACACACCCATCTGCCTATTTTAAGAGTAGACACAGGTGCATTTAATATTAGGTACAATAATTAAGAAAATCTGTTTTACCCTTGTTTCCATTTTTACCCCTAAATGTAAAAATTTTCAAAAATTCCTCCTTAGTGGATCTACATAACCAAAAACACATCTACTGTCAAAATTTCATGATTCTAGGTTCAGCCGTTTGGGCTGTGCGTTGATGAATCAATCAGTCAGTAACGCTACTCTTTTATATACATATATAGATTACCCAACGATCAGAAAAGACACAAACCATTTAACTCTGTTTTTTATTCCATCACTATATTTTAAAACTCTCTCATAACTCAAAAACCTCTGCAATTAACCCCTTCAAATTTCATATAATATTAAGTTGTTCTTATTCGAAAATAAGAACAACGCATGATACAAAAATTCCCCCACAACTAACATCAAAATCTCTTAGATCTTTTAATTTTTGGCCATTAATGTGGTTACAATACACTACAACTACAATCAGAATACTTTTTTTAGAACAATGATTTCTACAAAATAAATTTATGAATTTTTTTTGCATTGTTTTTAATGTTGTTAATGTGGCTAATATTATTGTTATTATTCTATATAATGGCTATTACATCTAAATCATGTCTATCGCTATGTTTTGTTATTGTTTATGTTGTTTTGTCTTAACATCTAAATTGTCTGTAATTTTCTTTTGCCATTTTTTTTCTTCTGCTTTCATATTTTATTATTTTATTTATAATGTTGTTTACGGTCAAAATGTTCAAATGTGCTTTTGATTAAGATAACATGCGTCTGTCTGTCCGTCTGCTTTTCTGTCTGGCTGTTTAGTTACTTTTTTAAACATGGCTCATAAAACATTTTTCTTTATTTTTTCATATTTTCTTAGCCTGGGATTATTTTTTTTTTTTTGTTTTTCTATATCTCTTCATTTTCTTTTATTAGTTGTCTTTATTAGAGAAAATAAAGTTAATTTTCAATTTCTGATTTCTTTATGTCAGAGTACAACTACTTTAAAGTTTTTTCTTTGATTTTGTTTGTTCTATAATACATGTCGTCTTAGTTTTTTTATTTTCTTAGTTATTTTCTAGACAATGTTTCTGTTTTAAAAGAACATCATGACCCAAATAATATAGATTTTCATTTTATTTTCTTATTCTTATATTTTCTTGTTAACCTGGTCTTCACTTGGTTTATGTCTGTAGTTGTTGCATGATTTATTTGATATGTTTTATATTTCAAAAATTATTGTCATGATTTTTTAGTTTAACATATGAGCTTAATGGATGAGGTGTCCAAAAGGTGATTGTGATTTGAATAGAAGATTTTTTGGAAGGAATATCTACAAATGCAGCTATAAGCAGTAAAAAGAGAGAAAAGATAGAGAAACTCAGATTGACAAGGACATTAAATAATCGTAATTTATATAGAGTGCAAGAATGGACGATCTATGAAAAAGTTCTCCCACAGTTTCCGGGAGCCACATTGTTTTACCCAAGTTATTTGTCAGTAACGGAAGGTTGTCTCATATTTTAGTAATAACTTGCTTTTCATTAAACGAAATTAAGAGTTCTCTTTCAACAAATGCGACAGAAAAGTTCTCTCTTACCAAACTAGTCTATAGTCTAGTCTAGTCTAGTCTATAGTCTAGTCTATAGTCTAGTCTATAGTCTAGTCTATAGTCTAGTCTATAGTCTAGTCTATAGTCTAGTCTATAGTCTAGTCTATAGTCTAGTCTATAGTCTAGTCTATAGTCTAGTCTATAGTCTAGTCTATAGTCTAGTCTATAGTCTAGTCTATAGTCTAGTCTATAGTCTAGTCTATAGTCTAGTCTATAGTCTAGTCTATAGTCTAGTCTATAGTCTAGTCTATAGTCTAGTCTATAGTCTAGTCTATAGTCTAGTCTATAGTCTAGTCTATAGTCTAGTCTATAGTCTAGTCTATAGTCTAGTCTATAGTCTAGTCTATAGTCTAGTCTATAGTCTAGTCTATAGTCTAGTCTATAGTCTAGTCTATAGTCTAGTCTATAGTCTAGTCTATAGTCTAGTCTATAGTCTAGTCTATAGTCTAGTCTATAGTCTAGTCTATAGTCTAGTCTATAGTCTAGTCTATAGTCTAGTCTATAGTCTAGTCTATAGTCTAGTCTATAGTCTAGTCTATAGTCTAGTCTATAGTCTAGTCTATAGTCTAGTCTATAGTCTAGTCTAGTCTAGTCTATAGTCTAGTCTATTAGTCTAGTCTATAGTCTAGTCTATAGTCTAGTCTATAGTCTAGTCTATAGTCTAGTCTATAGTCTAGTCTATAGTCTAGTCTATAGTCTAGTCTATAGTCTAGTCTATAGTCTAGTCTATAGTCTAGTCTATAGTCTAGTCTATAGTCTAGTCTATAGTCTAGTCTATAGTCTAGTCTATAGTCTAGTCTATAGTCTAGTCTATAGTCTAGTCTATAGTCTAGTCTATAGTCTAGTCTATAGTCTAGTCTATAGTCTAGGTCTATAGTAGTTATAGTCTAGTCTATAGTCTAGTCTATAGTCTAGTCTATAGTCTAGTCTATAGTCTAGTCTATAGTCTAGTCTATAGTCTAGTCTATAGTCTAGTCTATAGTCTAGTCTATAGTCTAGTCTATAGTCTAGTCTATAGTCTAGTCTAGTCTAGTCTATAGTCTAGTCTATAGTCTAGTCTATAGTCTAGTCTATAGTCTAGTCTATAGTCTAGTCTATAGTCTAGTCTATAGTCTAGTCTATAGTCTAGTCTATAGTCTAGTCTATAGTCTAGTCTATAGTCTAGTCTATAGTCTAGTCTATAGTCTAGTCTGTAGTCTAGTCTATAGTCTAGTCTATAGTCTAGTCTATAGTCTAGTCTATAGTCTAGTCTATAGTCTAGTCTATAGTCTAGTCTATAGTCTAGTCTATAGTCTAGTCTATAGTCTAGTCTATAGTCTAGTCTATAGTCTAGTCTATAGTCTAGTCTATAGTCTAGTCTATAGTCTAGTCTATAGTCTAGTCTATAGTCTAGTCTATAGTCTAGTCTATAGTCTAGTCTATAGTCTAGTCTATAGTCTAGTCTATAGTCTAGTCTATAGTTTAGACTGAGAATTTAGAGAGAAAAACAATTTCTAATTAATTTCTATATAATTAAGCGATGACTTTATATAAATTAGAAGTTTTATTTCAAATTTAATTGAATAAAAATAATTTTAATCAATTCGTAATCATTAGTCGAATCAATTTAGTCATCAAAATTGTTTTAGATTAAAACCGTTTAAATATTTTCATCTTATTTTTAATTATGTTTTTCTTAAGAAGCTAATTATTAACAAATGCCTTATTAAAAGTTTTGTATTTAGACAATCTCAAACAATAAATCAATTAATAAAAGTTAATTAAAATTACAAAGCCTTAATACATTTAAATCAACATAATAAAAAAAGACAGACATTTTAAAGATTAATGTTTAAAAGGGAGATTTAAGATATAAACTAAAAGGTTCTTAATTGCAAAACAATAAAATTGATTATGGCCTATAAAAATAGAGTTAACAAATAAAAAAATAAAGCTTTTAATGCTGACCCAGAAAATTTTAAAATTTACTAAAGATCGTTCAACGGCAAACTCCCTTTTGATGGATTTATTAATAAAAAACCAATTTAAATCACAATTATAATTCTTTTGTTAAAATGTTTCTTTAAAAATTTCCTTATAATCGTCTATGAGGAAATCATTTGAACAACTAGTTTTTTTTATATTCAGTGTTCTTTTAAATTAAAAAGGAATATGCGAACAACAAAAAGTTGTCATAAAACCGGGATTCAGTGTCACAACAAGTCACTTTGTTTATATTTTAGTTGCTTCCTCAATATACGCATACACAAACGCAGACAGACGAAGACTCTCCACCATACATTCCAGTTAACACAACTGCAACTGCTGCAACCTCGCTAATGCACAACTTATGGTGACAATGTGGAACACAACCCAAATCTCACACCTTATAACCAAAAACGTTCTTTTGCTGCCTGCAACTGCTAAAAGAAAATTACAAAAAATAAAACAACAAACTAAGCAACAACTATGCAAAAGGTAAACTTAAAAAAGTAGTGTTATGCGGTAAAAAGTTACAAAAAATAAATAAACCGAGAATGATGCGATATTTTTTTTTTTTTTGCTGGAAAAACTGCTAAGCCTAATAAGAATATAGCAGATAGAAGTCAGCAAAGCAAAAAAGAAAAAAATAAAAAAGATGAAGATGCTGGCTGGTTTTACCTTATACTACAAGTTGCTAGTAGTGTGGCAAATAAGCAAGCAAGTTGCATTACTTGTGCGCAATTCAGACTTGCATCTAACAGTCCAATACCAAGCAGAGAGCCAACAAGACGGACAGACAGACAGTTAGGCAAGAATGAAAGAACTGTTACAAAATCAAGTTTAAGACACCAATTTTCAAGAAAAATAAAGAGAAAAAACTCTATTTAGAAAAAAAGTATGAAAAGACCGCAATGTGTTTGCACATTTTACAATGGAATTTTTAGCTTAGAAAATGAGGAAAGAAAATAAAAATATTTTTTAAAGGAGTTAAAACAGGCACAAACCAAAAGTTGTGAATCTTCTTCGTCGTCATCATTATGATCGTCATGTGCTTAAGAGATAAACAAAAACAACAGATGAAAAGCTTAGTTCAAGTTTTTCTTTTGAAGTATTTGTGTCTAAACTTAATAATGAGGTTTGTTAGCGTTCCTGATCGGCATTGAAAATTAGTTATAAACAAAATTACAAAATATGACGTATCAAAATCTGCCAAAAATTAAAAATTTCCTCAAACTGTTGAAAAACTTAAAAATATTTACGTTTGTGAAATATTGCTGTAATATATGAGACGGTCTTGGGTTAAGTGTTATGAAATATTTGGTGTTTTTCACAATTTCTTTAAGAAAATTCTTTCATAGAACTTTTATCAGTAACTGAGGAAAACATTTCCCATAAAAATGTCATTAAGTTTTGTCTCAACTCAATATTGGAAGGAGATATTTTCTATGGAAAAGTTCTTAGCCAGTAATCAATACAATTTTCTACTACATATGTATTCTCTTGAAAGCTTTGTATTTTTCAAATTCAAAAGCTTTACATAATTTCTCTAGAAAACTTTGCATTGTTCTGTATTTGTTATAAAAAGCTTTGATTTTTTTCTATAGAAAACATAGAATATGATCTTTAAAAAACTTAAAATCTTCTTCTCTAGGAAACTGTATATGCTTTCTTTACAAAACGTTAAGCTTTATCTGTAAATTTTGGTTATTTTTTACAGGCAGCTTTTTATTGTGTTCTATAGAAAGCTTTTATTGACGGCTTTACAAAATTTTTATTAATTTCTTTAGAAATATTTCATCGTTTCCTCTAGAAGACTTTCATTAATCTCTCTAGAAAACTTTCATAGATTTTTCTTAGAAACTTTATATAGAAAACTTTAAATGCTGCCTTTAGAAAACTTTAAAAGTTTTTCTCTAGAAAACTTTGAAAGCTTTCTCCAAAAAAACTTTAAAAGCTTTCTCCAGAAAACTTGAAATACATTCTTTAAAAAGCTTTGAATGTTTTCTGTTCAAGAAATCAGAAAGATTTCTTTGATTGTTCTCTTTACAAAAGTTTGATCAATTAAAGCTTTAAATGTTTTATTTTTTATAAGAAAACTGAATGTTTTATTTGAGGTAGTATGAGAAAGCTTTAAATACGACTATTAAAAAGCTTTCTCTAGAAAATTTTCAATGCTTTCTCTATAAAGTTTTGAATGTTTTCCTTGAAAAGCTCTGAATGTTTATTCTGTAATAGTGAAAGTTTTCTTTAGAAAGTGTATGGAAAAAGTTTGATGAATTAAAGTTTTTTTTTCAAGAAAACTGAATATTTTCTTCGAATAAGAATGGGAAAGCTTTAAATATGACTATTAAAAAGCTTTCTCTATAAAATGTTTAATGTCTTATCTATAAAGTTTCCAATCGTTTAACTAAAAAGCTCTGAATGTTTATTTTGTAATACTGAAAGTTTTCTTTAGGGAGTGTATGGAAAATATTGTATGTTTTCCTTTGCAAAGCTTTAAATATTTTTTCTAAAAATACAAACACAAGAAATACCATTCACAGCTTTCTAGAAAAAAAGCTTTCTAGAGAAAATATGCAAATCTTTCTAAATAATATTTTTATTTAGAAGAAGTTTTATAGAGATAAAACATACAAATATTTCTAATAACATTTTTATTTAGACATATTTGAATGTTTTTTCGAAAAAGCTTCTTTTCTTGAAAGCTGTAAAAAGCTTTGATTATATTGTTTTAAAAGTTTTTATAAAAAGTTAAGGCATTTTATAAAGGAGAATATTCTATTCAAAATATTAACATTCTATATTACCGATCAGGAAAGCTTTCTCTCCTATATTTTCTGCTATTTTGCTTATTTCACCTGTTTCCCTCATTTATTTTATGACCCATAGTAAGTGAGTGCATAACTATTAAAATTGTTTTTCTACTTTTGTGGCAAAATATCTAACAATGTTTGGTAATGACGTTGTTAAATGTTAAAAGTGTATCTAAGACATCAGCATCAGCAGCAACAACACACAAAAATATATATATTGGCAGTTAAAAACCTGTAAAGCAAGATTTTTCTAAAAAAAAACAAAAATTTAAAATACACAATTTTAACAGAAAATTTACGCATTTCTCATACATATACACAATGAAAAAACTTCTAAAGCAACTTGCAACATTTCAGCCATTCATACTTCAATTTAAGATTTATTTTCATTTTGGTCATCATCAATTTGCTGCGAATTGCCAGAATGAATAGAACAAAAAAAAAACACACACAATGAAAATAAAAGAAATGTGTCACTAATGTTAACAATTGAACTGTTTATTCAAAATGTGCCCCCTAAAATAAATAAAAGGAATGAAGCAAAAAAAAAAACGGTTGCAGGCAGACTTTGGAAAAATAAAACAGATTTCAATTCGCATTTTCTATTTTAACTGACATGACGACGGCCATTTAGCCATGTAATTCTTTCAATGAATTTGAACTCTTAAGTCGTTTAATGTTTTTTTCTTTCCATTTTATTGTTGTAAATAAATGTGTCCATATGTCCACGTTAATGTTAAAGTTGTCCTCTTTTTTACATTTCTTGTATATTTTTCGAAAATTCTTTTATTTTTCTTTTACCTTGCTCCAGTGTCTTTTATCGGGCATGTATGTTTTTGTTATAGTGTTGTGTACCCACTTGAAGTTGATGCGGTCAAGTCAATTGCTCGTAATTATATAGCTTTTTTCAAATATATTGCATTTAAACGTTTTTAAATGCTTTAAATTTTTTGTTCTACTCTCCCCCTGTAGATCAATAGTTTTTATAGTATTGAGAGAGCTATTTATGTTATTAAAATATTTCTTTGAAGGTGGACATAGAAAATTGGTATTTAGTAAATTTCGTTTTATTATATTTATTAAATGCTATAATTTGGAAAAGATTTTAAATTATAGAAAATTGTGTGTTATCATATGGCGAAATTTGGAAAAGAATTTTAAATCGGAAATAGTTATAAAAGGGGTTGAGAAAGTTGTAATTATTGTTAACTCTTTAACTTGTGTTGGAGTTATCATATTTTAAACTTTAACTACACAGAGCGAAAAGGAAATATACACGCCTGGTACCAAATTGACACCAAATTGTTTATAATTTTTCAATACCATCCGTTGTCAAAGTATATACATACGTACGACAACACTGTGTAATGTTGACAACATTGCAACAAGTTTGTTAACAAAGTAACATTTGTTAACATTTAGACAACGGATATGTATAAAATTTAGATTTCGACAACGAATTTTTGCATTACAACAATTGTTGCCGTGCTTATCTATATACTTTGACAACGGATGTTATTGACAAATTATAAACTCTTTGGTGTCAATTTGGTACCAGGAAATATACATTCCTTTTCCCTCTGTGTAATCACCCACGATTAGTAAGTTAAACATTTTGTCTTTGATTAAGACTTTGAGCCTCGATTACAGAGAAATAACATTCATAGAATTTGACAAAAATGTTTCAATAGTTGAGAAACTTTTCATTTAATTCATCGAAAAGTTTCTCGACAATGTGGACTTCACAACAGATTGTATATCTTTTGAATACGGGTTGCACCGATTTCAATGCACGAGAGAATAAGTTTTAAGGTCCAGATTTGAAGGCACTATTCCATAAAGATTGTTGTCAATCTCAAAATGAATTCATTGGAATATACTTTAGCAGAAATTTCAAAATGTTTGCGAACAGCAGGCTTCTTCAAACAGCAGGGAAATTGGGTACCATACGAGACCTTGAAAGACTTTGCATGTCTGAACTGCTGCTTGAATGTTATAAAAGAAAGTACATTTTTAACCGAGTCATAACTTGCCATGAAAAATTGATCCATTTCAATAACCCGAGGTTGTATGTAAAGGCCGATCAACTAGCCGAATCGATACCGATGCTTAATACAACTCGGGCTAAGGTAAGGCTCAGTTTTCGGTGAAACCAAAAGAGTTCATGAACCTATACCGAAAGTAATTGATTCGTTAGAAGCGAGAATTGTTCGAAAAATCCCAGACTATGTTGACATGAAAGCTTAATATTCCATCAAGACAATGACTCTGCCACATGTTGCAATATATGTTGAAAACTATTTAGAAATTTCATATCTATTATGAATTGCAAAAATATGGCCAGACTATTACAGGGAACTTGTACCGAATGCAACTGATACGTTACAAGCTATCATTGGCCGAAAAACCACCAGAATATGCAGTCAGACATGAATGCGTACTACTCCATCATGAGAACCCTCGGCCACATGTTACAATATCTGTTTAAAACTATTTCTAACCACTTCATTGTTTGAAAAATCTTCCTCCGATCGACTACTACTATCGATTTAGAACGATCTCTCTAGGTTACGTTTCACTTCAGAACAAGGTTATCGAAGTTGGCTAGACTTGTCCACAGCGTTATATTCCATCATGAGTTTGTTCGGCCATACCTTGCCCCATACCAGTTTAAAAAAGTTTAGAATAATGTGATTGGAAAATCTTACTCCGATCGATTATTATGTGTTTCGATCTATGCAGAACGCTCTCTCTAGGTTACGCTTCACTTCAGAACAAGCTTACCGAAGTGGGTTGATTCGTTTATGTGCTCTAAAAAAGAACAGTTCTTTTGAGCCCAGAACCCATATGCACCAGATAAATGGGAAAACGTCATTTAATGCTACGTATTTTGTAGGATCAAAACAGTCTTATATCTTGTGAGCTGCTAAAATCTGACCACCTTATCATTGAGAACATAGATTATAAAATGCTGCCGAATTGTTTAAATAACGAACTGGCCGAAAAACCCCCAGAATATGTGGCCAGATATGAAAGCATAATGACAACGCTGACGCATATTGCATACTTGCTAAAAGCTATTAAGAATAAAAGCTACATATTTCCAAAAAAGATCTGCTGTCCATAACTTAAATTCTAGAGAATTTATCGAACACGTTTTTTACTAAAAAATTTCCTTATCTTTAGATATTTTTATAGATTTCTTAAAGGAAATAGATTTGAATCCTGTCTGAATTTCTCTAATGATGATTTAAACAAAAAAAAAAAATAAAACATTTCCTTTTAAATAAACAAGTTTGTTACAAAATAACAAAAAATTCACCTTAAATAATTAGGAACACTAGTTTATGGCAACATTTTTAATCTCAATTTGTCTGCCACACTTGCAAACTTCATTTAAACGATTTATTGGGATTTGCTACAAATTCAAAGGAAGACATTAATAAATAGAAAAATAAGAAAAATAATTTATTAGAAATATTGAAAGAAAATGCCGGTTACAAACAAATAAATAAAAGAAAAAAATCAAGGTGTAAAATAAAACACTGAGGAACAGTAATGGTATTCAATAAAACTGGCAAATTTAAAAACAAAATGAATATTAAGAAAACAAAAATAAATTTCCCAAGATTTTTGTTAAGTGATTTCTGCTGTTATCATAAAGTAATGTTTTTTTTCAAAAATTTCTTTAATAAGTGCATCTCCTTATTGTTATTAACACAACACATATGATTTTTCTTTTTTTATTTAACAATAATAAACAAAACGTGATTGTTTGTAAGGGAGAGAGAGATAGTGCGGTTTGCTGAGTAAAAAAAAATCTGTTAACAATCATTGGCAACATCCATTGCCATCATCAAACACATCAAGTACAAGTTTAGTACAAGTTTTTGAACTTGTTGTTGCTGTTTGTTGTAACATCAACAACCACAACAACAACAAAAAACTTGTCTAGAAAAGCAGGTGAATACAAAAAATTTATGTATTTTTCTTTTTGTTCTTTATTTTTTTAAAAGGTTGCTAATTTTTTTTTTATTTTCATAAACAAAATAGCAACTTTGAAAAACGACTCATTTCCTTAACGTTCTGAAAGCCAGGAACTTAAAGGGATGAGTTCTTTAAAAGTTTAATAGATTTTCTAAAAGAGGCTTTATTAGTTAGGTTAGAAGAGTATATAATACATCAGATCCGAAGTAATTCAGCTAAACCATCATTGGGCCGGCGTTGCGCTCTTTTAAAGGAAAATATTGGTGAGAAAATCTTATACAGTGAAAAAAAATATTCACGCCTGTTACCAAATTGACAACATCCGTTGCCCAGTATATACACACATACAACAACAACATGTAATGTTGACCACGCAACGTTGTCAAAATTGCAACAATTCGTTGTCGCATTCTAAATTTTATGCACATCCGTTATCTAAAAGTTAACAAACGTGTTAAGCTCACTATTGACAACGGATTTTGAGCTTACCACGTTTGTTAATCTTTAGACCACGGATGTGCATAAAATTTAGATTGCGACAACGAATTGTTGTAATGTTGACAATGTTTCGTGGTCAACATTACATGTTGTTATTGTATGGATGTTTATGTATACTTGACAACGGATGTTATTGAAAAATTTGGTGTCAATTTGGTACCAGGCGTGTAATTTTTTTTCTCCCTGTGTACAATTCCAATTTCCTGCAATATCTTCGCTCCCGAAATATTTGGATCTTATTTCGACGATAGTCCGGTAATAAGAAAGAAATTGTTTCAGAATTTCACTCTACTTTCCGCATACTTAAGTCATTTCGATAAGGTGGCCTTATTTATATGGAACCTGGAATCAGAACCTAACTTGGTCTAAATCTATTCAATACTGACACCTAGAACTGATCTGAAAGGAATAGTTCAATCTAAAATTTCAACATTTGATCCAAAAGTTTAAAACAACAGACAGACGGACTTGATAAAATCGACTACCAAACTGCTTTGAATGTACTTTTAGCGAAACTTTTACTTACCGGGTAAACAGGAAAGTAATGTGGGGTCTATGCATACTTTCGGAAATGAATAACTAATAATTTTTGTTCGACGATGATCCCGAAATAACTATTTACAAATAAACCTACAAATAAGTCGGGATTTTAAGCTCAATGAAATAATTTGGTTGATAATGAACACTCATTACTCAGTAATGTATGAAATAACTACTGGCCATTACAAAAAATTTCAGATTTTTAGCTGAGCTATTGATGATTTTCTAATTTTTGTGTAATTTAAAGGAAATTTATTTCTTTTTCTTTTTTTTAAAGTAAGTAAGAAATTATAGTCGGGCGAGGCCGACCATATAATACCCTACACCATATACAAAAATAAAATGTCATTTAGTTTTCATAATAAAGCTTGGTTTTGCAGTTTTTGTCGAGATACGATCATATTAAATATAATTATGAACTTGAAAGCCTTATTCGTCATGTACGGGGGCTAGGTGAAATAATAGACCGATGTTAGCCATTTTCAATAGCCTTCGTCTCCGGTACCATAGAAGATTATGTGCCACATTTCATTAAATTATCATCAAAATTGCGACCTGTAGTTTGATTACAAGGTTTACAAAGCCTATTCAGGGATTCAGTTGTATGGGGGCTAGGTGAAATATGGGACCGATCTTAACCATTTTCAATAGGCTTCGTCCCTGGGACAATAGAAGATCATATACCAAATTTCATTGTATTATCTTCAAAATTTCGACATGTAGTTTGATTACAAGGTCGGACGGACGGACATAGCTAAATCGACTCAGAAAATGATTCTAAGCCGATTGGTATACTTTAAGGTGGGTATGGGACCAATATTATTGTACGTTACAAACATCAGCACAAACCCAATATACCCTCCCCACTAAAGTGTTGTAGGGTATAATGAAATTCTTTTATAATTCTGTCCCCTACAAACAATGATTTATATAATAAAATATAGTTTCTAGACTCGCTTAGCTTATCAGTTTAATTAAAATAAAAAAAGACTAGTAAAATCACATCACTATACGTACTTAAAGTTATCGGCTAATCTAATCTCTCTTTTTTCAAGTAATTTCAAATATAACAACCACAAAAATAACAACAAAAACTACAACGAAAATTTGCTTTCAACATACTTTTTTTTCCTCACGTTTTATTAATTAATAAAACGTTTTTTTTTTCCATAAACAAGACAAAAATTATAAACAAGACTTAAAAAGTTCGCACGTGTTTAAATGTAAAAGCAACAAAAAATTTCATTCATTCAAACTTTTATAACAAAATTTTACTCTAACAGTCTGTCTAGCTTTATAAAGCTTGTTTATCTCTATTTAAACTAAAGATTATGTTAATATTCAGTTGAAATTTTTAAATTCAATTCTCTTCTTTATGAAAAAAAAGCAACAGATAAACCCAATGACCTTTTTTCTATTTATATTTCTTTGAAATTAAGTTTAAAGTTTAACCATCAACTACACCCTCTTGGCTTTATGCTAATATAACCAATTAGATTTGCAAATTTATTTTCAATTTTTCATTTCATTTTGCAAAATTTTTTATATTAATAGACAAAGATATCTTAACTTACCAATAGTTTCCTTTTGCTTCTTTATGGTCCGTAGATTCAGAGAAAGTTGTTTTCTGTAATGAAATTAATGTTTAAAATAAAAATTAATAAACAATATGAAATCTTTAAGAACGTGCTTAAATTTATGCTGGAGATAAGTTACATTTCTTTTAAGAGTTTTTGATATATTCAAAATATTTTGAAAGATGTCTTTGTTTTTTTAATAAAATCTTCATAAAGAAAGTGATTATGATAAATGTTTGTCATTAATTTTAATTAGGTTGGTGTTTATGTCAAATATAAAAATATTATGTCAAAAGATCACAAGTAAGAGTGTTATATTCGGCTATGCCGAATCTTATATACCCACCATCAAACCTCGTTTGACTAGAATGAAACTTACTTATGTCGAATTTCATCTATATACTCGTATTTTTTAGGCCAGTTATAAGCGTTAAAGTAATTTTCTGAAGGGGACCTTAAAATGGGGGTAGGGTCAATTATGGGTCGATCCTAATATAATTTGGTAGACAGAATTTGGTTCGTATTAAATTTATTTGTGTCGAATTTCATCGCTACACTCGTATTTTTAAGCCATTAATGAGCGTTGCAGTCATTTTCTAAAGGGGACCTTATATGGGGGGTAGAGTCAATCATGGACCACATAAAATTTTTAGATAGATTTTGACTCGTATGAAACTTACTTATGTCGAATTTCATCTATATACTAGTATTTTTAAGCCAGTAATGAGCGTTAAAGTCATTTTCTGAAGGGGACCTTATATGGGGGGTAGGGTCAATTATGAACCGATCCTCATAAAATTTTGCATAATGATTTTGGATCATAAGAAACTTACTTATGTCGAATTTTATCGCTATATTCGTATTTTTAAACAAGTTATGGCTGTTAAAGCTGCTTTTCGAGGGGCCACTTGTATGGGGGCTATCAGAAAATGTGGACCGATATTGCCCATTTTCAATACCAAACAAACCTTACCTGTAAGAAATATTTATGTAAAATTTCAACCCTCTAGCTCTTTCCATTGGGACTCTATCGTGCTTTCAACAGACAGACAGACAGACAGACGAACGGACGTACGGACGGACAGACGGACAGACATGGCTAGATCGACTTAGAATTTAATGAGGACCCAGAATATATATACTTTTGTGGTCAAGAAAGTATTTTATGTTAATAAAACCTAATATGTTACATCCCATGAAACTTAATATGTTACATCCCAACGAAAAATTTTACATTATTGGTAATGTCCAATAGTTATTTCATACATTACTTGGTAACAAGTGGTCATTATCACCCACATTATTTCATTTAGTTGAATATGTAATTACTGCTAAAAAACAAAGTAATTTAGATTTGTCGTCGAACATAAATAAGTAGTTATTCCCCCAAAAAGTAAGTAGTCCTTATTTAGCTCATTCATTACTTTCCAGATTCCTTAAAATTTTTCAATTAGTGTTCCCGATAGCTAATAAAATATTTGGGATCTAATTTCTACGTTTCTGATTCAGACTAAGATCAACATATTCTGAATCCATTCGTCGAATGAAAGTTTTTGTTTGTTCAGTTTTTATAGTTGTTCCTATAATTCCGTGTGTTCACACGAAGACGTATCGTTATACTACATCGGACTTGCTCATTCTGAGGTGGAATGTGATTCTTAAAGTTCCGCAGTTTCACTGTCTCCTTCGCTTGCTCTACATTTACTGAATCCGTTAGTAAAATGTTGTATAGTTGTAACCGTAATCTTGTTGTAACCTACCGTGGACCTACTGTGATAAGTTGAGCATGTTTAGAGTAAACTCCAAAACACTTAACAGCATGAAGGAAAATCGCCGATAAATTAAAAATTAAGGTATTACAGTTCCGCTAGGTAGGTTGATAGGAGGATGTATACTACATTAAATCCGAAGAAATACATCTGGGGCATTATCGGGCATGTTGTGCGCTCCTTATCATGAAAAAAAGGGAACTGAATGAATTATTTTTCAGTGTTCATAAACTCAGTTTCTTGAACGTAATTCCTAAGAATCTTCCAATTAGTGTTAGTCAGGAATGTTATTTCTGGAAACTCAGTTTCTTGAACGTAATTCCTAAGAATCTTCCAATTAGTGTTAGTCAGGAATGTTATTTCCGGAATAACATCACTTGCAGATACTTGGATCTAACTTCGACGAATGCCTGGCAGTGGCAAAGAAAGTGCTCCAGAGTTTCACTGTCCTCTCCACATGCTCTACATTCGTCTGAATCCGCACGTCCAATTTTGCATAGATGTGCTCGTAATCCTGTGTGTCCACTCAGGACCATCATACTAACTTCAAACTTGCTCATTTTGAGGAGATTTTTCGTCTTGCTCTCATCAGCGTCACCCCATAGGATCTTCGTGGTTCTACCCACTGTTCATTATTCCAAGAGGCCTTATGGAATTCTCTCACCCATATTTTTAGGTCAGCCTTTGTTGCGTCGAATGGTTTCAAAATTCAGGACACGATATCTCAAATCTAAGGTCAGATTCATTGCGGCTTAATCCTTTAGAAAAGTAAAACTTGGTCTTAATTGAAATTTTGTCGGTCTGTGTTATTTGCCTTATCTTTTTCCGGTATGATATTTGTAATGGGGACTTCTGCCTGGAAACAAGTATGCTGATTAGGTAGTCAGTAGTATACTTCGGTTTCTGGGTTTTCAATGTGGATGACCGTTTTGTAACCCAGTTTATACCATCACAATGTTTGTGTATAGCTTTCCTAAAGAAAAGATCCCCAGCAACATGTACACAGAACTTTATGCTATGATTTTGTACTACACTTTTTGTCCAAAGAAGTCGACCAAATTTCTGAAGCATAAGTTAGAATTTACCAAACATATTCCAATTTCGTTTAAAGAGCCTGATATATCTTGTTGGATTTACCGATCAAGCTGCTTCTAACCATTTTTCTAACTGGTTTTCTTTTCTATTTATAATTTCTAAAATCATTACAAACATTGTTAGAATATCTGATATTTTAATCACAATTTGTTTCACTTCTATTTAATTTCAAAAAAATTTCAACAAAATGAAAGTATGACACTTGGCTTTTTAATCTGTTTTCTGTATTTCTCAAAGCATCCAACATCATGTTGCAACAATCTTACTAGTTTTGTTTATTTAGTTTATTTTTCTAAACTTTTAGTTTATATGTCAGACTATTTGACCACATTAGTATTCCATGATTTTATGCCACATAAAAATCCTTGATATGAATTATAAATGACAACAACATGTGACACATTTTTCACAGAAAAAGAAAAAATCCAAGAGGAGATGGGAACCACATAGATACCAAAAGCAAGATGAACTAAAAAAAAAACTTTCAAAACAAATGAAAAACTAGGTTAAATTTAATATTTTCTTTAAGCCACTCTGCCACAGTTTGCTTATCATAGTGGTATAAATATAAAACAACAACAACAACATCTTCTGGGAACAAAATAAAAAAACTTGGCAAAGGACATAAAACATTAACATTGAAGAAAAACTAAAAGCAGACAAAATATTATATATGAATGCCACTGTGTAAACTAATGATGTTAAGAGTATCTGTTCTGTGTGGCAACTAAAAAAACAACTTAAGTAAACATATGACGAAAAAACACAAAAAAAAAACCTAATGGGGATGTTGTTGCACATGTATGTATGTTGATGAAAACATGGCCGAAACCAATGCTGTTGAATTTTTAAACCCACATTTTATGTTCGAAATGTAGTTAGTATGTTGCTTGCAACAAAAGTAAAATACGAGAAAAAAGAGAATAACTTGTGGCGGAAATTTACATTATTAGATTAATGTTTAATAAACATTCGCTGTTGTCTCGTTGTTGTTCTTCTTGTAGTTGCCTGTTGCTCTCAATGGCCATTTATATTACATTTATTCATGTGGCATATACAACTTTTATATGTTCTTTATAGAACACATTTTGCAATGAATTTATTCATTTTTAATAAATAAAATAAAAATAAAAATGTTAATATTTGCCACACACATTCACAAGCGAAATTAAATCAAAATCGACAAAAAGCCAGAAAATTGTGTGGCAAAAAAAAAAAACTTTGTGGAACAGACATTGAAAGATAAATATCAGAAAACATATTAAAAAGAAGTTGAATACGTTGTGTTAAACGCGATCTATAATCGGCATTTATGCAATGCAACTGATTTAGCACATAATTAGGTAAGAATCAGATCAGTTTCCTGGATGTATTGCCGTAGAATTTTTCAATTTTTGATCCTGATATTTTCTTATAAATTCGACTAAAGCCTGTCAATAACAGAGTCCAGAGTTAAACTGTCCTCTACGCACGCAGAAAAAAACATGTTTGTGGTAACCATGTTAGTTAAATTTAACATATAGTTAAATTTATGATTATGATGAGTCTAAACATGTTGTAGTTATTGTAACTATTTTAAAATATCATATTATGATTAAATACAGTTGCAATATTTTATCATAATATTTTCCTATTTATAAAAACATAGTCAGTCATACATGATCATATTATGATCCAAAATAATCATAATATGATTATGCTCAAACATCTCTATATGTCCCAAGCTGTATGAGTATGATGTGCATGACAAAAGTTGTTTTGTTGTTGTACCAGCAGACATACATTTAAGAACATGACATGTAATGGTTATTTGTTAGTTTAAATAGTTGTAAAAACCATAATATGTTTGCATTTTTATCATTCTTTAGTTGTTGGAACAATAATTATGTTTCGGTGAATCATATACCTCATTGTCATGAATAATAAAATGTTTACAGTAACTAAAATATTGTTAAAATTTAATTAAAGTAACCTTAAAGTAACAATTATTTGTTTTTGATAGCAATGTATTGTTACAATGAACATACTATAGTTAGAGTAACCAAGTCGAAGAATAGTTATTTTCAGAGTGCGCAGTATAGTTGTGCCCATTAACCTGTATGTTCACTCGTAAACGTACCATTATGATTGTGATCACCCCATAGGATTTTAGTGTTACTATTCACCGTTCTATTATTCCAAGTGGCATGATATTCTCTCTCTCTCTCTCGCTTTACAACTAGTTTAAATATTTCTAAAAACCATAATATGTTTGCATTGTTATCATTCTTTAGTTGTTGGAACAATAATTACGTTTCGGTGAATCATATACCTAATTGTCATAATTAATAAAATGTTTACAGTAACTAAAATATTGTTAAAATTTAATTAAAGTAACCTTAAAGTAACAATTATTGGTTTTTGATAGCAATGTATTGTTACAATGAACACCGAACGGTTTTGCATTCGTTCCCTTTTCTTTATAGCAAATATATTCACTCTTTTATTGTCGATTGTACCGAAAGGAACTGGTAACCATATGATGAAAAGCTTACCAATGGAAGAGTATCTGGCTATGGCTCTCTTACAGTCCAATACGGTCCTAGATTTAACCTTATCAGCCAGAAAATGTTAGACTCTGTTGGCGCCTTATTCAATGCCATTTATCTGGGATCAAGGTCTCACAGTTCTCGACAATTTTAGTTTCCGGGATGCGATCTATACAATTGTCTACTATATCCGGAATATATCGATGACCAGTCTGTAAACGACTTAGGTTAATTAGCGTAAAGACAAAAGTCGCTCGGCTGTGAGTTTTACCTCGTATCTTATTTCATCGATCGAAGGAATGTCCACAGTTTTGATCGACGTAGTTCTCATGGAACCACTTACATTCAAACTATGGCACTACGTTACACTTTCTGTCCATAAAGGGATTTATAGATAATTTTCGATAAATGTTCTCGTGTTAGAAAATTTTCGATAAATCCAGAGTTTTCAAAAAATTATCATTAACTGCTCCTATTAACCCCTTTCAGTTAAAATAACGCACAAAATTAAAATATCGATTTCAACACTGACTTCATTTCTGCTGTTGCTGCAACACTTGCAGCTTCTAATTAATGACTGATTCTTTCCACTCTTCAACCACAAAAATTCCTACAGCTGTTGTAAAAATGCTAATGATAATGGCCAACACTGGCTGGTCGGTCATAATGCTTTTTACTCAGGCAATTTTGATGAGGCGAAGCATCTTAAGAAGCTGTTTAAAATTCAACTTTTTCTTCTAAAGCCTCAGTAGAAAAAGAGTAAAGTTTATTTATATTTATTTTTTTATTAAGTATAAACAAAAATTTATAAAAAAAAACAATGAAAAACTGTGTGACGACATGCTAACATTAAAAATTTTCAAGACAATTTCATGTTACCAAGTTTACAAGTTCAACACTTGACTCTGGAAAATATTACACACACACACATACAAAAACTTAAGCCAGACTCCAAAGAATAAAAATCTTGCAAAAAGTTTTTATTATAGTGTTGTTTATAAATACATTAATATAATTCTTTATTTATTTTTTTGTTAAATAAAGAAATAACTAAAACAATTCATATCTTTTGGCTGTGTTGCAAAATAAAATAAAAAAATCTATGTGAAAATACTATCAAGCAGCAGTAGAGATACAGTACCAAAATCGTGCCCAAAGAAAGTTTCTTTTTTAATTTTTTCCTCCTTTCTTTCTCAGTCTGAATTTATTAGGTGGTTACAGTTTTTTTTACTTCTATTTTAGCTACTTTTTTTGCATTATGAACTTTATTGGTAGACCTAATCATATTATAACTTTTTTCATAGTTTTGGTTTTCTTTATTAAAAAATAAATATTGAAACGAAAACTGGAACGTGTGATTAAAGAACAATTTTTTTTTTGCTAAACAAGTTTTTTTCTTAAAATCATTTTTAAGATTTATTTTAATGAAGAATTAGCTTAAGTATAAATAATTGTAAAATTAATAATGAAAATTGAATTTATAATTGTTTAAGTTTTACCAATAAATTTCTTACTGATTCAACAAATGAAAGCTTGAAATTATAATTTTTAAAAATATCGTTATTTTTTTTTAGTCTAGTCTATAGTCTAGTCTATAGTCTAGTCTATAGTCTAGTCTATAGTCTAGTCTATAGTCTAGTCCATAGTCTAGTCTATAGTCTAGTCTATAGTCTAGTCTATAGTCTAGTCTATAGTCTAGTCTATAGTCTAGTCTATAGTCTAGTCTAGTCTAGTCTATAGTCTAGTCTATAGTCTAGTCTATAGTCTAGTCTATAGTCTAGTCTATAGTCTAGTCTATAGTCTAGTCTATAGTCTAGTCTATAGTCTAGTCTATAGTCTAGTCTATAGTCTAGTCTATAGTCTAGTCTATAGTCTAGTCTATAGTCTAGTCTATAGTCTAGTCTATAGTCTAGTCTATAGTCTAGTCTATAGTCTAGTCTATAGTCTAGTCTATAGTCTAGTCTATAGTCTAGTCTATAGTCTAGTCCAGGGATGTTAAAGTTGGTACAATTGTACTTTTTTTGGTACATTTTGACCTTCTAAAGTACCGTGGTACTACCGCGACTCATTTGATACAATTTAAAATGTTTTTCCCCTCTTTTTATTGTGTCTATTTCATTGCATTTATGATGTACAAAAACCACATGCAATTTGTTTATGTTGGCCAGAGTTGTAAAAGTCTGTCTTTTGTTTTTTGTTTGCATTTACGTTTGTAGTAGTATTCGCAACAACAAACACTAGTAAATTTGACAGTTTTCGCCTTTGTGAAGAAAAAAATATTCAACTGTGCTATAGACACCACTTGTAATGAATACACCTTGATATTGACACTTGTTTGTTTTGCTGAGCTTATTCAAATTCTGAAGTGAAAATATTTTTGTATTTTTACTTTTTATTTTTTAATTAAAACTAAAAAAACTAGTTTATTATTATATTTAGAAATGGATTTCGATGAAGCTGGGTAAGATATTATATATTATCAAGGTATTTGAAAATTAATTTTATTTTTTTTGTAGAACAAGCAAGCAGGCAAAACCGTACGTTGTACCATTTCGTGAGGAATGGGCAAAATTATTTCCATGGCTAGAAAAAGAAAAAGACGGAAAAGGCAAAAAATGTACTCTCTGTAGAGTTCCCATAATTGGTGGTGTTGCACACATAAAAAGACACGCCTCACGGGATGCCCACGTTAAAAACATGAATGCCACGAAAACTACCCCAAAAATTAATAATTTTTTGACCATCGCCGCTAGATGTCCTGTAGCAGAGTCGGCTAGAAAATTAGAAATAATGCTCAGTGCATTTGTAGCTGAGCATAACATTCCGTTTGCCACATTGGACCACCTCAACCACATAATAAAAAATGGTATAAACGACTCGCAAATTACTAAAAAATTTAATATATATAGACAAAAAGGTCAGCAAATCGTAACAAATCTAACTGGGCCTGAAAATACCACTTCAATTTCCAAATTTTGCCAAAATAATTACTATTCCTTAGTGATAGACGAAAGTACAGATTGCAGCATTTCTAAAAACTTACCTATAGTTATTCGAACTTTTGATGGTCAATGCCGAGATAGATTTTTAGGAATGGTGCAGCTAGAGGACTCCACTGCAAATGGTATATATGAAAGCACCATTAAAGCGCTACGTGAAAAAAATATTCCCATTCAAAATATGCTTGGCATTACAACGGACAATTGCGCGGTCATGATGGGATCTCAAAATGGAGTTCAAATTAAATTTAAAAATTTAGTGCCTCAATTATTTTCAAATGGGTGTATTTGCCACATTTTAAATTTAGCTTCTGTGGCTGCCGCAAAACTCGGAATTCCGAACGAAATTGATAAATTTATAAGAGATATTAACTACTATTTTTACAACAGTGCTAGTCGAAGAGTCGATTTTGTTAAATTCCAAGAATATTTCGGGGCTGATATTCACATAATATTTAAATATGCAACAACCAGATGGCTTTCTCGGCAAGAAGTCGTTGACCGGATTGTGGAACAATGGGAGCCACTACAATACTATTTTACCTTAGAAAATTTTGAGGAGGATGTCAGAAACGAAAAATTATTGTTTCTTTCATCAGGATTTAAAAATCCTTCTTTTAAATTGCATTTTTTATTTATGCAATATATACTTAAAATTATTAACATGGTTAATTTAGAAATGCAATCAGAAGATGCGCGAATTCATGTATTTTTACAAAGGCTAACTTTTTTATTCCGTCAAATAGCACGTAATTTCATGAGAAAAAATGTTTTGGATGACTGTGATATATCTATCGTAGACCTTTACAAAAATCACATGCCCATTGAAGAAATTTATTGCGGAACAGAAGTGGATTTATATATTTCTACAAATAATATCAATATTGATATTGTTAAAGAAATTAAAGAAAATGCCAAACAATTTTATATCAAATTTTGCGAAGTTTTAAGAACTAAAGTCAACTTTAATAACGAAGTATTAATGTGGTTCTAGTAAAAATGTTTCCGAATGAAATTGCTAATTTTGATTCAATTAATAATCAATTTAGAGCTTTAGCTGATGTCGAGCGACTGAAGTCGTTAAAAAATGAAAACATATGTGGTTTTTGGTCGGTAGTAGCTAATTTACAAAATGAGATGAATGTCCATATGTTTCCAGATATTTCTAGAGTCGTTGCTGGAATTTTATCCATTCCACATTCGTCTGCAAATGTGGAAAGAGTTTTTTCTTTTCAAAATATAATTAAAACTAAGGAAAGAAACAGACTACATGTGCCAACATTATCAAGTCTCATACAGACAAAAGATTGGTTAAGATCGACAAATTCATGCTGCTATGATGTAAAAATACCAAATAGTTTATTAACTAAACAAATAAGTTCCTGATTTTGATCTCATATTTTCATAAGACTTTTATGTACCTTATTTTATTCATACATATAATGTATGTTAATGTTAAGTTTTGTTTTTTATGTACAATTGAATTTTTATGTACTTTTTTATGTTTTAATAAATTTAAAAAAAAATGGTACCGCGAAGGTCCAAAAAGTACAATTTTTTTTGGAGGGTGGTACAAAATTGAAAACCCTATTTAACATCCCTGGTCTAGTCTATAGTCTAGTCTATAGTCTAGTCTATAGTCTAGTCTATAGTCTAGTCTATAGTCTAGTCTATAGTCTAGTCTATAGTCTAGTCTATAGTCTAGTCTATAGTCTAGTCTATAGTCTAGTCTATAGTCTGGTCTATAGTCTGGTCTATAGTCTAGTCTATAGTCTAGTCTATAGTCTAGTCTATAGTCTAGTCTATAGTCTAGTCTAGTCTATAGTATAGTCTAGTCTATAGTCTAGTCTATAGTCTAGTCTATAGTCTAGTCTATAGTCTAGTCTATAGTCTAGTCTATAGTCTAGTCTATAGTCTAGTCTATAGTATAGTCTATAGTATAGTCTATAGTCTAGTCTATAGTCTAGTCTATAGTCTAGTCTATAGTCTAGTCTATAGTCTAGTCTATAGTCTAGTCTATAGTCTAGTCTATAGTCTAGTCTATAGTCTAGTCTATAGTCTAGTCTATAGTCTAGTCTATAGTCTAGTCTATAGTCTAGTCTATAGTCTAGTCTATAGTCTAGTCTATAGTCTAGTCTATAGTCTAGTCTATAGTCTAGTCTATAGTCTAGTCTATAGTCTAGTCTATAGTCTAGTCTATAGTCTAGTCTATAGTCTAGTCTATAGTCTAGTCTATAGTCTAGTCTATAGTCTAGTCTATAGTCTAGTCTATAGTCTAGTCTATAGTCTAGTCTATAGTCTAGTCTATAGTCTAGTCTATAGTCTAGTCTATAGTCTAGTCTATAGTCTAGTCTATAGTCTAGTCTATAGTCTAGTCTATAGTCTAGTCTATAGTCTAGTCTATAGTCTAGTCTATAGTCTAGTCTATAGTCTAGTCTATAGTCTAGTCTATAGTCTAGTCTATAGTCTAGTCTATAGTCTAGTCTATAGTCTAGTCTATAGTCTAGTCTATAGTCTAGTCTATAGTCTAGTCTATAGTCTCTATAGTCTAGTCTATAGTCTAGTCTATAGTCTAGTCTATAGTCTAGTCTATAGTCTAGTCTATAGTCTAGTCTATAGTCTAGTCTATAGTCTAGTCTATAGTCTAGTCTATAGTCTAGTCTATAGTCTAGTCTATAGTCTAGTCTATAGTCTAGTCTATAGTCTAGTCTATAGTCTAGTCTATAGTCTAGTCTATAGTCTAGTCTATAGTCTAGTCTATAGTCTAGTCTATAGTCTAGTCTATAGTCTAGTCTATAGTCTAGTCTATAGTCTAGTCTATAGTCTAGTCTATAGTCTAGTCTATAGTCTAGTCTATAGTCTAGTCTATAGTCTAGTCTATAGTCTAGTCTATAGTCTAGTCTATAGTCTAGTCTATAGTCTAGTCTATAGTCTAGTCTATAGTCTAGTCTATAGTCTAGTCTATAGTCTAGTCTATAGTCTAGTCTATAGTCTAGTCTATAGTCTAGTCTACAGTCTAGTTTATAGTCTAGTCTATAGTCTAGTCTATAGTCTAGTCTATAGTCTAGTCTATAGTGTAGTCTATAGTCTAGTCTATAGTCTAGTCTATAGTCTCGTCTATAGTCTAGTCTATAGTCTAGTCTATAGTCTAGTCTATAGTCTAGTCTGTAGTCTAGTCTGTAGTCTAGTCTGTAGTCTTACTTTAAATCTTTCCGTTAGCTTTCCTTCAAACTTACATTTTTATGTTCTATTTTTTTAAATTTCTAAATATTATTTTTTTATAACTTTCAAAACTATAGCGAAAGAAATCAACTTAAAAAAGTAAAATCATAAATATCCTAAAGCTATTTTTGAATGATTTTCTGCCATAACTAATAATATTTTATGAGTAAAAGCATAAAGAAATACTGGAACTTAATATTTAAAGAGGCTAACTAATATGAAAAGAAAACTTAAAATTAAGAACAAAGATGGCAACCCAAAGATGACCCAAACTTAAGTTATTGTTAGAAGATAAAGAAAACAGAAATTGCTAAAAACACCAACACAAATCCATTAGAAGTAAGACATGCATTTTTGAAAAGAATTCAAACAATAATATTAAAATACATATTTTGCAAAACAATGACTAGTATGCATTTAACACTTTTGTTATTATTAAACAGAATTCCTATTTTAAAAGTAAATAGTTTTTTGCATAAGCCTCAGTTTTTTGCACATTTAGCTCAGTGGGTTGTTGTTATTTAGACGCTGGAATTGTTAATCATAAAAATTTAGTTCTTTTTGAAATCAATTTATTTGTTGCTGCCTACACTTGCACTTGTTAGTGACAATTTTATGCAACACAATTGTCATAACATGTGTTGATTGCATATCTAATTTGTTTAAAAAATATTTGTTATTGTGACTTTTTAGAAAGCAGCAATTTGTTGTAGTGTCAAAAAAATTGTACAATTTGATTTATGATAAGTATTATGTAAAAGTAATTATAAAAAGTTTAGTTATATAAACCTCAGAGATTATTATTGATTTTTAGTTTGTCGTTTTCGAGGCTAAGGAGAAGCAATGCGCTTTTCTATTTTAGATTAACATCAAATGCTTTTCTACCCAGTAAAATATTTTCAAATGTTGCTAATGAGTATTGTAGGTAGTTATTTAATACATTACTTGGTAATGGGTATATAGCCAATTGTCTATAGCGTATGTCTAATAGGGTATTATTTAGTGGTTCTGACCTTATCCGATATTAGAAGTTTTTTAAAGAAACATTGATTTTTACATTTGTGTAAAAACCATTTCAGATAGAATGGAGCATTGGGTAAGAGAATATACAATAAATATAGAAAATAACTGTAAAGCCGTATTTAAATCCGGAAAAGTCGAGTAAGCACATCTGTAACTAGTTATTTTTGGTCATTCTCGACCACCCAAAAAGTAAGTACTTACACTTTGTTCCAACATTACTTGCCCAATTACCGGGTAAGTAAAGATTTTGCTGGGTAGTAAGTCGGCTTAAGGATTCAACAGAAAAACTCTCAGAAATGTGGTCGTTATACCTAAAATGAAGAACTGCAAATCCTGTGCTAATGAAGGACTGCAAATCCTGTACACCCAAATGATGTGATCCCGGTCCATATTTATGACTTAACGACTTTCTCCAAAATGTTTAGGAAATCTCAGTCACAGGAATTCTTCAATATTGTAGTCTGTAGTACATTGTATTCTATAGTCTGCACTATAGTGTAGTCTATAGTCTGGACTATATTCTAGTCAATAGTAACTATACAACTTTACTATTAGTGACATTGTGAATACATAGCCTTGCATCATTCAGTGCTTTCAATTCTAATGTGATAAGATCGAAACGGGTCCGCATTTAGTATATTCGTTCTGCGAATTAGCATTCAAAAAGTCGAAACGAATGTTAACTAGTCTCTCTGACACAAACAAGGATCTGTGCTCCTGTGCACTTATTAGAAACTATTCTTCGCACCTCAAATGTAATTATTATTACAAATTTTTGAGAATTTTTCTAACTTTGGAATAAGTTTGATAAATTGATTATTTTAGGAAACATTTATGCTAAATTCTCTTCTATCAAGACAATTTTTGATAAGCTCGTAATTTAAAGAGAAATTCTTGATTAGAAAAAATCTCGAATTATCTACGACATCGATTGTGATTTAGAAAAATATGTTACCTTATTCAATATTTATAGCAATTAGAACAATTAGAAATAGACAAGAAATAAAACAAAATTTAGTAAGAATTTCTTAAAAAAGTGTTTAATATTGAAAATCACGCATTATCTAATAACTTATAAGTAATGCATAAAGTATATAGTAGGTAGACATTACAAAAAATATTATACTAAAATATCATGTCATTAACAAGTCGCTACATAATTCAAAGTAAAATTAAATTCTATGTATTTGGGATTAATAAAATCTACTTTTATTTATCTTACATGGAAGTGCTTACAATGCTAGTTATTTATAATTGTTTAAATGTCAACAGCTTTTTTACAAAAAATTTTGCAAAATTTCCCATATCCTCATAGATTTCTTCACAAACACTTGCCTTTATTGTCGCTGGTTACCAAGTTCAAATAAAAATTTCTCTTTTATTTGAAAGAAAAAAAATGATTTTCAATTTTATTTAAGCGATAATACTTAATCACGGTATCATTGTTTATTTAACGCCATCCTCATTTAAGTTATTTATTTAATATTTTTTTTTTTTCTACAATATATTTTTTAGTATTTTCCTTCTTACACCACACACATGAGATCATAATCACAGTGACCTCATTTTCTACAGGTTCGTTCTTCCTTTAACAGAAAAAAAAACTCTGACAAATAGAAAACCCAAACCAGAATAACAAAAGAAATAAAAACTTTTATTTATTACAAAGTTTATAGAAGAAGTTTTTTTACTCTAAGACATACATACATAAGTTTAATGTACCGCATTATCGGCCATAAACAATTAACCAATTTTCTATAAAAGAGAAGAAGAAAAAAGAAAACTGCAGCTAACAGTTACTATCATTAGTTTATACAAAGTTTATGCAATAAAAACAATATTTCTCACCAGACACAATAAACAGACAACAACCTTTATAAAAAAATTTAAGAAAAAAAACAACAATAAATTCACTTTACTTCAAGAGGAGTCATCTGAGAACTACTCACATGATCACTTAGAGAAAATTGAAAATAATTATAAAAACTCAAAATACATAAACACTTGTCTAAAGCAAAAGGAATTTTCAATGTGAAAAATTTTTTTCGAATAAGAAATTTAAAACTTTTTTTCTTTTAGAGGGAGTTATTAAACTTCATAATCTTATCAGTTTCTTAAGATCATCAATATGTTCAAGCTCTTTAAATTTATATAAAGTTTTTTTTTTTCTCTTTAATGAGTTTTATTTTAGTTTTTTTTTTCAAAATTATGTGAATTTTTTTTAAAGGAAAAAAGTATTTTGTTTGCCCGTTAAACCTTATTGAGGTTTTTAACTAATTTATAGCATTTATTTATCAAGATTTTACAAATTTTTTCCATTCTTTGCTTAGCACTCTTTTATAAGAATGATGTGTTAAAGAAAATTGATTTTTGGGTTTTTTCTCTACAACTTAACATCTTGGCCAAACAGCCATCGCCAGTCATATACATAGTGTTTGCTTTAGAAAGATTATCTTTCTAGTGAGTTTTTAATGAAATTTTATGGTGAATTTGGGGCTCTTTTCATATAATAGACTGTATTTAAGCGCCATAAAAAAGTACGGCTTGGAAAATGTGATTAATTGTAGATAGAGTTTAAGAGTAACACTTAAAAGTGCTAAATAAGTTTTTCCATTAAGTTACTGTGTGGCATGAAGATATTATCATACTGGTATCACATTTTTTTTCTCTCTCTCCTATTGTGGTGAAAAGTGTTGTTTTGTTTGTTATTTAGCGGTAAAGTTTTAATTTTCTAGGAAAATTGTAATTGAATTTTGACATGCGAAAGTTATAAAGTGGATCTTTGGTGGTTTTTTAACACATGATTAGCTTGAGTTGTAGTTAGGGGTGTGGTCTTTAATTTGTTGTGTTCAAAAGTTAGGAAAGTAATTGTTTTTACAAGATCAGTCAACAATGAGTGTAATTGAAAGAATTTAGAGCATTTAAGTTTTTAAACTTTTTTTAGGGCAATACTTATTTGAAGTTTTCATTAACATTGCCATTTATCCAAATTTATTTATCTCTTTTTTGCAAAGAAACTTTATCCTTTTGATAAACTTTCTATAGAAAACTTCTCCTTAAAGTGTATATTTTATCTCTAGAAAAGTTCTTTGCAAAGTGGAAAATTTGTCTATAGAAAAGTTTCCCCAGAGTGGAAAATTTTTCTGTAGAAAAGTTCTCCTCAAAGCGAACTTCATTTCTGTAGAAAAATTCTCTTCAAAGTTTAAAATTTTTCTATGAAAATGTTCTCCTCAAAGTTAACAACTTTTCTTTAGAAATATTCTCTACAAAGTGGATATCTTTTCTATAGAAATTTTCTCTCCAAAGTCGACAACTTTTCTACAGAAATGTCATCCTCTAAGGAAATACGTTTCTATAGAAAAGTATTCCCTAAAGGGTAAAACTTTTCTATAGAAATGTTATCCTTAAATTGAACAACTATTCTATAGAAATGTCCTCCTCAAAGTCGACACCTTTTTTTATAGAAATTTTCTTCTCAAAACGGACAATTTTCTATTGAAAATTCCTTCTCAAAGTAAAAAAGGTACAAATTTTTTATAAGACTTTTATATTGAAATGTTCTAATCAAAGTGAACTTTTCTATTGAAAGCACTTCTTCAAAAAATACAACTTTTCTATAGAAAAGTCTTCTACACGATTTTTTAAAAAAAATGTTCTCCCAAAGTAGACAAATTTTCTTTAGAAAAGGCCCTTAAAATGGACTATAGAAATGTTGTACTGAAAATGGACTACTATTCTACACAAAAGTTGTCTTCAAAGTAGACCACTTTTCTATAGAAAAACTGTCCTCAAAGTGGACCGTTTTATTATAGAAAAGTTGTCCTCTACGTGGGCTGCTTGTCTATAGAAAAGTTGTCCTCTTGTGGACTGCTTGTCTATAGAAAAGTTGTCCTCAAAGTGGACCGCTTTTCTATAGAAAAGTTGTCCTCAAAGTTGACTGCTTTAGAAAAGTCCTTCTCAAACTGGACATATTCTCTATAGAAGAAGTCTTTCTCAAAGATGGCAAATTTTCCATATAAATGTTCTACTCAAAGTAGACGACTTTTCTATAGAAGTTTTCTTCCAAAAGTGGTTAACTTTTCTTGAGGAAAGTCCTCTTCAAAGTGAACAAGTCCTATTCCAAGTGTACGACTTTTTTATAGAAATGTTCTCCTCAAAGTGAACAACTTTTCTATAAAAAAAGTTGTTCTCAAAGTTATAGTTCCCTATAGAAAAGTAGATTTTTTTTAAGTTCCTAAATATACAAATTTTCTTTATAAAAATTTTCTTCGATTTAAAAAATGTTGTCCTCAAAGTGGACTGCTTTTCTATAGAAAAGTTGTCCTCAAAGTGTACTGCTTTTCTATAGAAAAGTTGTCCTCAAAGTGGACTGCTTTTCTATAGAAAAGTTGTCCTCTGATTGGACTACTTTTCTATAGAAAAGTTGTCCTCAGATTGGACTACTTTTCTATAGAAAAGTTGTCCTCAGATTGGACTACTTTTCTATAGAAAAGTTGTCCTCAGATTGGACTACTTTTCTATAGAAAAGTTGTCCTCAGATTGGATTGTTCTCAAAGTGGACTACTTTTCTATAGAAACGTTGTTCTCAAATTGGACTGCTTTTCTATAGAAAAGTTGTCCTCAGATTGGATTGTTCTCAAAGTGGACTACTTTTCGATAGAAATGTTGTTCTCAAAGTGGACTAGTTTTCTATATAAAAGTTGTACTCAAATTGGACTGCCTTCAAGGTGCACCACTTTTCTATAGAAAAGTTCTCCTCAAACTGAAATGCTTTTCCATACAAAAATACTTCTTACTTGTCTCAGTTGTCTCAGAGTAAGCTTCTTTTCAATAGAATAGATGTCCTTCATATGAACTACTTTTCTGTAGAAAAAGATGTCCTCAAAGTGAAGTACTTTCTATGGAAAAGTTGTCCATTTAAAAAAAAAATTCTATAGAAAATATAAATTCTCCCAAAAACTTAAGAATTATCTATAAAACGCAGGCACATGTGTTGGTACATTTTAAGCTATCTATTACTAAGCTACTTCCTTGTAATACTAACAGCAGCTATAAAAATGTTAAACAATTATATAATATCATTACCATGTTCCTCTAAAAGACTAATTGGTCAACAGAAAATTTAAAAAAAAAATATGTAAAATATTTGCTTTTGACTTTTCCAGCAGCCAAAGTTTAAGAATGTCCAATATACAGTTTTTCTCTCTCTCTTTAATTTTATCTCGTAAGATCTTTTTCCTACACACTCTTACACACAAACCACTAAAATTCCTTTCAAATTAAATGTACGTTTTAAATACATTTTACACAAATACTATGACATTTTTTCTATTTTTTCGAAATGTCGTTGTTTGAGTGTCTTTTAAATGAACATTTAACATGATATTCAAATGAGTTTGAGATTTAAAATTTTCTTATTTAAATGAATTTTATTTTTCTATTGCCACTTTTCTAATACTTGAACGATTTTCTTTGGTTTTCAGTTTTTGTTTTTATTGCTGTTTGTTACTCAAATCTTTTGCAATTGTACTTGTTTCTGTAGCTTTATTTTTTCATTAATCTAAATATACAACATGAGTTTAAGCACGCGCAGAATGTAAAAATTAGAAAATGTGCAAAATAAAAATAGGAAAAAAATATATAATAGTAAAATGTACAAAAAAAAAACCGTTTAAATATCAATCTTGAAAGACCAGTTGTTTGAATCTGGCTATGAGGAATAGATGAAGAAGAGGTATTACATGTAACAACAAAAACAGGAAGACTAAAAGCTAGAAAAATAAATTGAATGGAATCAGAATTAGAATCTAAGTTAGAAGCTGCAGCAACACTTAAAGAACTAAGCATCGTATACTTTAAAATATTGCAACTGCTGTAAGAATCTGGCTAATGTGTTAGTCTGTTTAATGTAAGAATTTAAGCTTTGAGTATGAAATAAGACAAGATAAGGCAACAACTTTTAAAATTTTTAGCCAGGACTTTAGGGAGATTCAGGATATTTTTGAAAAAAAATGTTGCTTTTAAAAATTGTTCTTAATATGAACTACTCTACTATAAAAAGTTTTTCTACTCAAAAAATGACAAACTTTTTTATAGTAGACTACTTTTCTATAGAAAATTTGTCATCAAAGTTGACAGCTTTTCTATAGAAAAGTTGTCGTCTAAATGGATTGCTTTTCTATAGAAAAGTTGTCCCTAAAGTGGGCAACTACTCTACTATAAAAAGTTGTTCTACTCAAAAAATGACAAACTTTTTTATAGTAGACTACTTTTCTATAGAAAATTTGTCATCAAAGTTGACAGCTTTTCTATAGAAAAGTTGTCGTCTAAATGGATTGCTTTTCTATAGAAAAGTTGTCCCTAAAGCGGATTGATTTTCCATAGGAAAGTTGTCCTCAAAGTGGATTGCTTATCTGTAGAAAAGTTGTCCTCAAAATAGATTACTTTTCTATAGAAAAGTTTTCCTAAAAATGGACTACTTTTCTATAGAAAAGTTGTCCTCAAAGTGGATTGCTTTTCTACAGAAAAGTTTTCCTAAAAGTGGATTGCTTTTCTATAGAAAAGTTGTCCTCAAAGTGGATTGCTTTTCTACAGAAAAGTTGTCCTCAAAATAGACCACTTTTCTATAGAAAAGTTGACCTCAAAGTTGACTACTTTTCTACAGAAAAGTTGTCTTCAAAGTAGACTACTTTACCCTCAAAGTAGACCACTTTTCTATAGAAAAGTTGTCCTCAAATTGGACTACTTTTCTATGGAAAATTTTCATTAAAGTTGACTGCCTTTCTATAGAAAAGTTGTCGTCAAGGTGGACTGCTTTTCTATAAAAAAGCTGTCGTCAAAGTAGACTACTTTTCTTTAGAAAATTTGTCCTCAAAGTGGACTACTTTTCTATAGAAAAGTTGTCCTCAAAATGGACTGCTTTTCTTTAGAAAATTTGTCCTCAAATAGACTACTTTTCTATAGAAAAGTTGTCCTCAAAGTAGATTACTTTTCTATAGAAAAGTTGTCCTCAAAGTGGACTTCTTTTCTACAGAAAAGTTGTCCTCAAAGTTGTCTACTTTTCTATAGAAATGCTGTCCTCAATGTGGTCTGTTTTACTATAGAAAAGTTGTTCTCAAATTGGACTACTTTTCAATAGAAATGTTGTCCCTAATGTGGACTACTTTTCTATATAAAAGTTGTCCTGAAAGTGGATTGCTTTTCTATAGAAAAGTTGTCTTCAAAGTGAATTGCTTTCTATAGAAAAGTTGTCCTCAAAGTGGACTGCTTTTCTATAGAAATGCTGTCCTCAATGTGGCCTGTTTTACTATAGAAAAGTTGTTCTCAAATTGGACTACTTTTCAATAGAAAAGTTGTTCCTAATGTGGACTACTTTTCTATATAAAAGTTGTCCTCAAACTGGACTGCTTTTCTATAGAAAAGTTGTCCTCAAAGTGGACTGCTTTTCTATAGAGAAGTTGTCCTCAAAGTGGATTGCTTTTCTATAGAAAAGTTGTTCTCAAAGTAGACTGCTTTTCTATAGAAAAGTTGTCCTTAAAGTGGACCTCTTTTCTATAAAAAAGTTGTTATCGAAGTAGACTGTTTTTGTATAGAAAAGTTCTCCTCAAAGTGAATGTTAGTTGTCACAGAGGAAGCTTCTTTTCTATAGACAAGATGTCCTTAATGTGAACTACATTTCTGAGTAAGGTACTTTCTACGGAAAAGTTGTTCCCAAAAAGTGGTTTACTTTTCTATAGAAAAGTTGTCCTCAAAGTAAACTACGTTTTTGTAGAAAAGATGTTCTGAATAAGACATACTTCTATAGAAAGACGTCCTCTAAATCATTCCCATAGAAAAGTTGTCCTCAAGGTCGACAAACGTTTTATAGAAAAGTTGTCCAATGTACTATTTCCTTTAGGAAATCTCACAATCATTAAAACTTTTAAAACGTTAAGTCTAATTGCTAATCCTATAATAAAAATCTTAAAGAATGATCCTCCTTACTATTAAAACTAAAAGCCTACACGTTATAATATTTCTATATCATTGAATTCAAATCGAAGAGTTCATTCAATTCTTCAACCATTTATCAAATACAATTTTCAACACAATAAATAAACCTTATGTCTGCCATTCAGAGAAAAAAAAAACGAAAAACTTCAATATTTACATATCAGAGATAAATATTCATTTATCCTGCTACAGAACAATTCTGACTATTTTATATATATATATTTTTTTTTCTAAATGCTCTTCAAAAAAATTTTTTTTTCTTTTTTTATTATTTTGTCATTTTTATTTGAACAAGTTTAGCTTTTTTTCATCTTTAGTTTCGTATATTTAACGATTTACTTCTATTTTGCATTTCATTTACGGTAATTATAAAACTCTACTCTTACGAGTAGCAAACAAACTTTTCTTATGCAAATAAACAAACAAATAAATAAATACAATTTTCTTTAATGTCAAATACAAGTCAGAAAACGTTAAATTGTGCTGGCTGTTTGTTTATTCAGGCTAATTCATAAAACCAGCATTTTTCTCTGCCATAGAACCGCCATTTGTCTGGTTGCCTTCCTGATTTGGTTGACTTTTTTTTTCTACTCTTCATCGTTTGGCTATTTACGTTTGGCTTAAGATATTATCAATGCCAAATGCCGCTTAGAGTAAAAAAAGCTACTTAAAATGCTTTGGACCAAGTCGTTTATAGATGGCCAAGTTGAAAATATATTTTATAACTGTGCTGCTTTATGTATTTGTCGTATGTAGTTGCAATTGTGATCAAAGTCGTCATCGTCATCATAGTCATTATCATTGTTGTTATTATGTTTGTTTGCTGTTGTTGTTGTTATTGTAGTTGTATTAAGAGTGTGTTAAATATGCTGTAGCTGCTGGTATTAGCTTTTGCCAGCTTAAATAACTTAAACTATAGCCAGTTGAAAATTTATTTGCCTCTGACTCTAACTTGTCTTTTACTACCATATCTTTACAAATGTATTTTATATATAAAAAGTACATAGTTATACTATATACATACATATGAATGTATGTATGTTTTAATATAGCTGGAGTTGAGTTGAGAAAATTAGGCCAAACAATTTAATACTCAATTGTTGAAAGAGTCTCTGATCGTAAAAGCTGCTGCCGTTTTGTGGCATACGTCCGACTTACTACATGCTGCATTTTTATTATTATTTTTCGAAATTTACAAAGTTGTTTATTTATTTTATTAGCAGCAATAAAATGCGTTTTTTCCTGCTTACTTTTAAAGATTTAAGATTAACAAAAAAAACTGCATCTTGTAGTTAAACAAAATTTCATTTTATTACCTCCAAAGAGAGAGTACAACAACCAAGTGAAATAAATTTTCGTTACCTGTTTCATAAAGTTCAGATATTGATATGAATTGTTCAATTGCTAGATTCTTGAATGAATTAATTAACAGGAAGTACGTTTTCATTTTAATTAAAAGAAATTAGCTAAAACAGATAGAGACAGGTTTATGTTTAAACCGTACAGTTTTTTTGGGGTGATTTAATCAGGTTTTCAGCAAAAAAACAACTACAGAAAAAACTTTAATTACACTTAAAAGAACAAATTGGAATAAAGCTTTCTATAGAAAAGTTATTTCAGGTTTATTTAAGATAATAAAATTTAACACTTCTTTATTTATTTTTAGATCTAAAGTAGTTAAAAATAAATTAAAATACAGACACATATTCTAAGGAAAGAATGATGGAAAATTATGTTAAATTTGTAGACATTTTTTAAGGACAACTTCTCTATCGAAAATAAGTAGACTAATTTTCGATGGATGAGGATGATTTTTGTATAGAAAAGTAGTCCACTTTGGAGACAACTTTTTTATAAAGATGTAGTCCACTTTGGAGACAACTTTTCTACAGAAATGTAGTCCAATTTGAGGACAACTTTTCTATAGAAAAGTACTCCACTTTGAGGACAACTTTTCCATAGAAAAGTAGTCTACTTGGAATACAAATTTTCTATAGAAAACTAGCCCAATTTGAGGACAAATTTTCTCTAGAAAAGTAATCCACTTTAAGGACAACTTTTCTATAGAAAAGTAGTCCACTTTGAGGACAAGTTTCTATAAAAAAGTAGTAGTCCATTTTGAGAAAAGTATTCTACTTTGAGGACAACTTTACTATAGAAAAGTAATCTAGTTTAAAGACAACTTTTCTATAGAAAAGTAGTCTACTTAGAGGAAAAATTTTCTATAGAAAAGTAGTGCACTTTGAAGACAACTTTTCTATAGAAAAGTAGTCCACTTTGAGGACAATTTTCTTTAGAAAAGTAGTCTACTTTGAGGACAACTTTTCTATAGAAAAGTAGTCTACTTTGAGGACTTTTCTATAGAAAAATAGTAGGCCCCTTTTTAGAAAAGTAGTCTACTTTGAGGACAATTTTACTACAGAAAAGTAGTCTAGTTTGAGAACAACATTTCTATAGAAAAGTAGTCTACTTAGAGGAAAAGTTTTCTATAGAAAAGTAGTGCACTTTGAAGACATCTTTTCTATAGAAAAGTAGTCTATTTTGAGGACAACTTTTCTATAGAAAAATAGTCTACTTTGAGGACAACTTTTCTATAGAATAGTAGTCTACTTTGAGGACAACTTTTCTATAAAAAAGTAGTAGGCCCCTTTTTAGAAAAGTAATCTACTTTGAGGACAATTTTACTACAGAAAAGTAGTCTAGTTTGAGAACAACTTTTCTATAGAAAAGTAGTCTACTTAGAGGAAAGGTTTTCTATAGAAAAGTAGTGCACTTTGAAAACAACTTTTCTATAGAAAAGTAGTCTACTTTGAGGACAACTTTTCTTTAGAAAAGTAGTCTACTTTGAGGAGAACTTTTCTATAGAAACGTTGTGTACGTGAGGACTACTTTTCTATAGAAAAGTAGTCTACTTGAGGACAATTTTTCTATAGAAAAGTAGTCTACTTAGAGGACAACTTTTCTATAGAAATGTATACTGGTTTGAGAACAACTTTTCTATAGAAAAGTAGTCCACTTTGAGGAAACTTTTTCTATAAAAAAGTAGTCCACTTGGAGGAAAGCTTTTCTCTAAAAAAGTGGGATAACTTTTCTATAGAAAATTAGTAGTCCACTTTGAGAAAAGTAGTCTACTTTGAGGACAACTTTTCTATAGAAAAGTAATATACTTTGGGGATCGGCTTGAGGACAACTTTTCTATAGAAAAATAATACACTTTGAGGACAATTTTTCTATAGAAAAGTAGTCTACTTTGTGGACAACTTTTTTATAGAAAAGTAGTCTACTTTGGGGACAACTTTTCTATATAAAAGAAATCTACTTTGAGGACAATTTTTCTATAGAAAAGTAGTTTACTTTGAGGACAACTTTTCTATAGAAAAGTTGACGACAACTTTTCTATAAGAAAGTAGTCCACTTTGAGGACAAGTATAAAAGTGGATCACACTTTAATAACAATTTGAAAAAATCCATTTTTAGGCAGAAAATGTTTCTTTTCATTTTTATGACAAATTCTCAACATAATCATGAAATTAGCTTCTCACATTTTCATCTAAATTTTAACTTAATTAAACAAAGTATTTAAGTCATTTATTGTTAAACTCAAGCATTCGATTTAAAAGAATCTTAATAACAACAAAATCTTATGAAAACTTCTTTTGATTATAAACACCAGCATAAACTACTTAAGTTAATCAATTGAATTTAACAATAAATATTTATATATTTACCTAAGCAATTTGTCAGTTAGAATTTAGGCTAAATACCGTCAATTCCATAAAAATAAATACAGGAAAAACCAACAAATTTATATAACTGAATGTGTTGGAATATTTTTTTTTATTTTGCAAGTAATAAATTTGATTTAAATTGTTGTGGCGTGAATAATCAATTACCACAGCCATCATGTATAACAACAAATAGACAAATATGCTAAAATCTTGTGAACATGAATGGATTTTGGTTTCAAGCGCTGATATTGAGTTGACAGCTATTAAGGCAATCAAAACTAACATGATTTTATGAGCTAGAATAACAAGCGTTTTTTTCTCGCTTCTCCTTCTAGTTTCATTTTAATTTATACTGACGCAAAAATAAAATCTTAACCCACTTTAGGTGAGAATATAGGCTGTTAGCTTAATTTCTAGCTTAAGGCTAATAAAAGCGCAAAAAAACTCAATATTTTTTATGATTATGCTTAGCAGTTATAATCTGTTTATTAGAAAACTTTAGTTTTGTGTTCGTCTGTTAGAAAAAAGGTTAACAATAAATTATAGAAATTAGCAAGAATATTAAAAAATATTGAATAAATAATTTGAAATATTATTGCCAAACATAAGATTGACCCAATTTTGAAGTTATTATTCATTCTATCATAAAAAAGAAATTAGTGCGTTTAAATTTTCTGTGAAACTTTAAATATTTTATTAAAATACACACCTAAATCCATCTATAGAAAAGTATCTCACACTGTGCTAATTTTTTCCATAGTTGTTTACAAAATGCATATTTTTTCTATAGAAATGTTGTTTAGAAATGCACAATTTTTCTATAGAAAAGTTGCTTACAAAAAGCTGAATTTGTCTTTAGAAAAGTTGTTTACAAAATGCAATATTTTTTAAACTATTGTTTACAAAAAGTACAAT
Organism: Lucilia sericata; assembly: GCF_015586225.1. NCBI lineage: Eukaryota > Metazoa > Arthropoda > Insecta > Diptera > Calliphoridae > Lucilia > Lucilia sericata. Next base: position 501,988 of record NW_023994186.1, on the reverse strand, counting down.
TTGTTTACAAAATACACATTTTTTATAGAAAAGTTGTTTACAAAATGCACTATTTTTCTGTAGAAAAGTTGTTTACAAAATGCATAATTTTTCTATTGAAAATTTGTTTACAAAATGCATAATTTTTCTATAGAAAAGTTGTTTACAAAATGCACAATTTTTCTAGACAAATCTTGTTTACAAAATGTTTTAAGAAAAGTTGTTTACAAAATGTAAAATTTTTGTATAGAAAAGTTGTTTACAAAATGCACTATTTTCCTATAGTAAACCTGTTTACAAAAAGCAGAATTTGTCTTTAGAAAAGTTGTTTACAAAAAGTACAATTCGTCTTTAGAAAAGTTGTTTACAAAATGCACAATTAGTATTTAGAAAAGTTGCAAAATTTTTCTATAGAAATGTTTACAAAATGCACAATTTTAATATGGAAAATTTGTTTACAAAATGCATAATTTGTCTTTAGAAAAGTAGTTTACAAAATGCACTATTTTCCTATAGTAAAGTTGTTTACAAAAAGTAGAATTTGTCTTTAGAAAAGATGTTTACAACAAGCACAATTTGTCTTTAGAAAAGTTGTTTGCAAAATACACAATTTGTCTTTAGAAAAGTTGTTTCCAAATTGCAAAATTTTTCTATAGAAATGTTGTTTACAAAATGCACAATTTTAATATAGAAAACTTGTTTACAAAATGTATAATTTTCCTATAGTAAAGTTGTTTACAAAAAGCAGAATTTGTCTTTAGAAAAGTTGTTTTCAAAATGTACAATTTTTCTATAGGAAAGTTGTTTCCAAATTGCAAAATTTTTCTATAGAAATGTTGTTTACAAAATGCACAATTTTAATATAGAAAACTTGTTTACAAAATGTATAATTTGTCTTTAGAAAAATAGTTTACAAAATGCACTATTTTCCTATAGTAAAGTTGTTTACAAAAAGCACAATTTGTCTTTAGAAAAGTTGTTTTCAAAATCTACAATTTTTCTATAGGAAAGTTGTTTACAAAATGGAAAATTTTTTTGTAGAAAAATTGTCCACGAAACGAAATTTTGTTCTATAGAAAAGTTTTTTTTTTTTTTGAATTGATCACAAAAATTTGTTCAACAAGTCCCCTACAAAATTTTCTAAAGATTTTATATTGAAGTTTGTTAGTTTTTATATATTCTGTTAACCAAAAAATGCTTTATATGTTTTTCTAAAAACACATTTAGTCACGATTTATGTTGCCAAAAAAAAAAATCTACTAACATGACACCAAAATGCTAACTTTAACTACTAATACCAGTATAAAAAAAAATCAAAAAGAAAATCTATATTTTTTTCTTAAATTGCATTTATTTAAAAGGTTAGCTTAGAAAGAAATCAATGCCTTATTTTAATCTAATTCACTTTTTAACTAACAATGCTTTTTAGTTTCATTTCACCAAATACGATTTAAAGATTTTATTTCCTGTCCTCCAACAACTAACCCACCCAACTAAACAAGCAACAAACGAACCACTTGTCTGGTGTCAGTTTAAAGACAGTAAAATGGTTAAATTCTCAACTTTAAAGTCTTAAGAAATTCTAAGAATATTTTATAGAATTTCCTATTGCTATTTAAGTCGAAAGAAAGAACTTTAAAACTACATAAATGGTAAAAAAAATGTAACAAAAAATTAACATAATGTTACTAAATAGAAATAGCAAGAGTGGGGGGGGACTGATTAAATGACATATAGCTGGTTTAAAAAGCCATTTAACTGAAACAAGATCTAGACTTAAAATCTAACAATTGTAAAAAATCTAATGAAATAAATAAAAAAAAAATAGCTTTAAGTAAATGAACTGCAAACAAAAACGTAACATATTACAGCAATTAAAATATTTATTAAGGAAAGAAAAAATTAAACAACAATTTGTTCTTCTTTATGCTTTTTAGTTATACTCATGCATTGCTTTAATAAAATAATTATTAAAACTTATAGTTTTTGTTTTTTTATAACAAAACTAAATTTTGCATATTTATAGTTCACGCCTATAATCTTTAACTTTAAGCTAGAATTTTATGTAAATTTTAGAATTTTCTATGAAAATAACTGTAGCTTCTAATGAAAAGCATATGTGGTGGGAACATTAATTCATTAATCCCCAAAGTAACATTCTAAATATTCTGTAGATTTAGTGTGACGAAAAAAATGCATTTTTTATGCTATAAAATCTCACGATTGCACAAAATTTTCAGGCTGTATACATTAACGGTTAAATGGAACTAAGTCTAGCAGTTAAAAGAAAATTTAAAAATTTTCAAAAGAAAAATTGTATAAAAAATTGTTTACTTGTCCATAAAATGTGCAAATTTTCTATAGAAAAATTTTCCACAAAATGAACAAATTTTCAATGGAAAAGTTGTAAACAAAATTAACAAATTTTTAATAGAAAAGTTATCCACGAAATGTACAAATTTTTAATAGAAAAGTTGTTTACAAAATAAACAAATTTTCTATAGTAAAGTTATTTATAAAATTAAAAAATTTTCTACAGAAAAGTTGTTTACAAAATGGACAAATTTTCTATGGAAAAGTTGTTTACAAAATGAACAAATTTTCTATAGAAAAGTTGTTTACAAAATGAACAAATTTTCTATAGAAAAGTTGTTTACAAAATGAACAAATTTTCTATCGAAAAGTTGTTTACAAAATATACAATTTGTCTTTAGAAAAGTTGTTTACAAAATGCAGAATTTTTCTATAGAAAAGTTGTTTACAAAATGCAAAATTTTAATATAGAAAAGTTGTTTACAAAATGCACAATTTTAATATAGAAAAGTTGTTTACAAAATGCTCAATTTTTCTATAGAAAATTTGTTTACAAAATGAACAATTTCTCTATAGAAAAGTTTTTTACAAAATTCACAATTCGTCTTTAAAAAAGTTGTTTACAAAAAGCACAATTGTCTTTAAAAAAGTTGTTTTCAAAATACAAAATTTTTTTATATAAAAGTTGTTTACAAAATGCACAATTTTTCTACAGAAAAGTTATTTACAAAATGCACAATATTTCTATATAAAAGTTGTTTACAAAATGCACAATTTTTCTACAGAAAAGTTGTTTACAAAATGCACAATATTTCTATATAAAAGTTGTTTACAAAATATAAAATTTGTCTTCAGAAAAGTTGTTTACAAAATGCACAACTTTTCTATAAAAAATTTGTTTACAAAATGCACAATTTTTCTACAGAAAAGTTGTTTACAAAATGCACAATATTTCTATATAAAAGTTGTTTACAAAATATAAAATTTGTCTTCAGAAAAGTTGTTTTCAAAATGCACAACTTTTCTATAGAAAAGTTGGTTACAAAATGCACAATTTTTCTATAGAAAAGTTGTTTACAAAATGCACAATATTTCTATATAAAAGTTGTTTACAAAATGCACAATTTTTCTATAGAAAAGTTGTTTACAGAATAAAAAAAATTTTCTTAAGAAAAGTTGTTTACTAAATGAACAAATTTTCTATAGAAAAGTTGTTTACAAAATGAACAAATTTTCTATTGAAAAGTTGTTTACAAAATTAACAAATTTTCTACAGGAAAGTTTTCCAAAAATTTTAAAAATTTTCTATTAAAAAGTTTTCCGCAAAATGATAATTTTTCTATAGAAAAGCTCTTAAATTGTCATATCATTTTAATGTGCTTTAGTTGTAATATGAAGAAGTTTTTATTTTAATCCGGTCGTTCTTTTTTAAATCATAGAAGTTGTTCTAGTTACTATAAAATAATGCAGACACACTATGAGGTCAAATTTTTGACCAATATTTTGTTTATTATATTTATACTGGTTATTTTCCATTATTTTAAGCTGCAACAGTTGTTATTTTCTTTGACCTTTTAAACCCAAAAAAAAAAAAAAATATATAATAAATGGTTTTAAACAAAACAAACAAGTTTATTTGTTAAAACACTTTCTTTTGTTTGTAAGATTTTAATAAAAGTTTTATAATTTTTTTTTTTTTTTTGTTTTCTTTTATTATAATTTTTATGATCAATTTAAAACAAAAGACTTAAGAAACATACATGTTTATTTCAATTGTATTTTTATTGATATAGTAAATACTTTCTAATTTTTAATTATTGTTATGCTTTAAATTATAACAAAAATATCAGTTATGTTTTTTTTTTATAGTTCAAAAACAATAAAATTTTGAGAGTTTGTAAATAAATAGCATAAAATAAATAAATCATAAATTATTGTTTTTGAAACAAAATTTTGGGCAAAATGATATTTATTTATGAAGACAATAGCGAAAGTTGTTTCTTTGTCAATATTTGTTATAAATTTATAATTTTTGATACAAATCACTGTGCGAAAAAATCAAAAGTAAAAAGTTGGAAGACATTTGTGATTTGATCAATCCGTTTGCGATTCGTTTATTATAAACTGAACTGCTTTGCTTGCCTCTTTTTCTGTTGTATGCTTAGCTTGTTGCATTCTGTTGCTTCTAGTAATTCTATTTATAAAAATAAAAATTTTTTATAAAGAATTGATAAATATTTAAGAAAAATAGCGTTGATAATCTACAATTACAATTTAATTTTATCACAATAATTACATTTAAACTTCTCATCATTTAATCAAGTGTCTCCTTAAGTAAGACATAAGGACTGTAAAAAATCTTATTTCAATTTATTCATATGAAATTCTAAATTAAAACGTCTTGTAAAAAAAAATATTCTTGATTATTGTCACCAGCCTACAATCGACCATATAAACTCATATAATTTTCAATAGAAAATAACTTTAACGATATTGACAGAAAGATAACTAAAGTTTTTTTACAAGGAAATAAACACTTTGAAATTAATTTTCACTGTCAATCACACTACATACAGGCTCATTAACACATTCGATTGATTGTAAAATGTTGAAGAAAAAAGGTAGATAAATAAAACCCTTAAAGATTTGTATGCCACAAGACAGACAGACATACAGCCAGCTTTAATTTTCTACTCAAACTTCTGCATTTTGCCTTATATGGTGAAAAACAATTATATTACCTTTTATGTAATATTTGTTAAATATGTATAGAGGAGAGATTCTTTATTTCTATTTCTTGCTCAATATATACATAAACATTTGAGTTTTCTACAATTTCTGATGATATAACATCAACTGTCTTAATCATCGGCTCAAACCGTTTGACACTAATGCCTTCGTAGCAAAAACCAACTTTATGGCATTTAAATGGAAACAAGAAAACTCTAAGAGTTGAGGTAAAAAGAAAAAAATCTATATCCATCAATAAAATCGTCATATCAAAAAAATAGTTAAAATATTTAAGTTTGACATTGGTATGTGAAATCAGTACTTTTATTACCTGTAACTGTCACCCATTATCATCATAATGTGGTTGGTCGTTTGCACCATCTATCTGTCTATCGTTTCTCTAACATTTTCTGTTCTTTTAAAGCTTAAACATTAGTTATGGTAGTTTTTCATTATTTTTCTTTATACTCTTTTTGGCAAATCATTTCATTTATGTAATATATCTATTATTACAGCTAAAAAAAATCGTGCAAAGTGTGTGGAAAGAAAAAACCACAATTAAAGAAAATGTTGTTGATAATATTTGACCATAAAATAAATGTTTAAACTTTACTTTAGTAAATAATTTCTTTTAAATATTTTTCTAATGAAACTAATGATTTTGTTAGTTGCTTTTTTTTGTTTTATTTAAACTCAGAAAAAAAGTGTAACTAAATTTGCTTTGATATTAATGTTTTACGATTTTACATGCTTTCGAAATGTTTGTTCTAGTTTAGATTCTTACAAATTATAATTATTTATTTTCACTTATTTTTTTTGTTAAACTTTAGTTAAAAAAAGAAAATTTTAATATTGAATATGACCTCCTTCGCCTGGCAAAAACTTTCATTACAAAGGATTTAATGTCATTAAGCAAAGTAATGAATGAAAAACGTAACATAAATAAAAGCTCTATATAAATATCTAAGAAGCTCTTAATAAACTTGCAATATTTTCATATAAAACATTAGTTTTTGTTCCTCTATACATTATATATTAATTCTTTTAGTATAATTCTAAAGCTCATAAAAGCTCTTTTCTATGTATATAATTTAGTAGAAGCTTTTTAGTATTTCATTCATGACTTTTTCACTAAAAACATTTCTTAGCATTACAAAAACAATATTTTAAAGACAATACATGTTTTGAAGCCTAGAAGTTATTTCAGAGCTTTAAAAGCTCTTAACTTTTTAAGCTTTTCCGAAAATTTAAAAGCTTATTAAGCATAATATTTTATATTAACTTATACATTCCCGGTAAATTTAAAAATTTCTATTCATATTACAGCTTTTGTGCTGTATGAAGTTTAATGCTTTTGGCTTTAAACTTAGTATAACTTTTAACTTTCAAGGTCATTATAAAAGTTTAGGGGTTTGAAGAGCTGTTATTGTAAAGGTTAAGAAAAGCTTATTGAACTGAATTTTTTCCAATCAAGAAATATAAAGAAGGAATTTTTTTATAAAACATTACGTAATATTTTTAAAGCTTTATGAAATTTTTAAAGCTTTATAAGAAGGTCACTTTATTTCAACCTTTGAAAGTTTTATTGTTAAAGTTAAAAAAAAGCTCTTTGGACTGAATTTTTGCTTTCAGTCAAGAAAGGAATGCTTAAGGCTTGAAAGAGCTTTTATTATTTAAGTTAAGAAAAACTCTTTGCTCTGATTTTTTTTTCAAAAAAGAGAAGGAAATTTGTATAAAACATTACGAAATATGTTAAAAGCTTTATGCATTTAAAAGCTTTTTTTAACCTCATTTTCAACCTTTTGAATAAATGTTTATTCATAAAGTATATTACAGGCATGTTAATGTCATTCTGAAAGCTTAAGACTTTGAGGAGCTTTTATTATTAAAGTTACAAACAGCTTTTTGAACAGAATTTTGCCTTTCAATCAAGAAATAAAGGGAAAGAATATTGTATAAAATATTTACGAAATATTTTTAAAGCTTTTTTTTATAAATCTCACTTTATTTCAACCATTTTTTAAAGAAAGTGAAATTTGTATAAAACATTACGAAATATTTTGAAAGCTTTATACATTTGAAAACTTTTTTAAAAAGCTGACTTCATTTCAATCTTTTGAATAATAAAGAATGTAACATGTCTTTAATGTCATTCTGAAAGCTTAAGACTTTGAAGAGCTTGTATTGTTAAAGTTAAAAAAAGGTCTTTGGACTTTCTTTCTTTCAGTCAAGAAATAAAGGGAAGGAAGGAAATTTGTATAAAATATTAATGAAATATTTTTAAAGCTATTTTATTTCAAACTTTTTATAAATACATATGTAGACTTTTGTTTGTTTAAACCTAATTTTTTATGTTCATTCTAAAACATTACAACTTTTAAAAGCTTTTTGATAGAAAATGTTTAAATTACACTATACAAACCGTTTATTATAGTTGTAAAGCTTTTTTATACAAATTTTGAACAAAAATTTCCAAGAGAAAGCCAACACAAGGAAGCTCAGATAAGCTTTGTTTTACATTTCTTTTGAAATAAAAATAAAACTTCAACATTCCTTTTCTAGCAAAAGCTTTGATATTCAGCCGATAATGTTTATTGAAAGCAGTTTTTTAATAAATATTTCAATTTCTAATAGCAGCTTTTATAATTTTCCTATCTTTAAAATCTACTAAACTGTAATTTTATCTAAAATTCTTGCTCTCAATTCTCTAGAACTTTATTTTTTTTTTCCTTTAAAATTTAACGGTTTATTGTCTTACATAAGCTTTAAGCCAACAATAACGACATTATCATAAAGTGAATGTTTTTTTTTAAAATCACAGCGGCAAGTCATAAATATTTAATTGTTTTCATGTTCTCACTACTGTGCTTTTTTTCTGCACACAGCAACACATCTTAAGAAAAAAATCAAATGAAAAACCACAAAATTCTTGTATTATCAAGAGATTGAAAAACTTGAAGAAAAAACTAAATAATTTTTATTCTATTTTTTGGTAAAAATGCTATAAAATAATAGAAGAAAATTAATACAGAATTTCATGTCTCTTGTAAGATGATGACCTAATTCTTGTTATAAATCTGCAGAGATTTGGTTAGAATATCGTTACAAGCAATTGTTGTTTTCTTTTTTAAGAAAAAAATCATATAATAATAAAATAACTGCTTCGTGTTTTGTTAATTAATTTTTTGATTATTGAATTTATTTCAAAATGTACTTATAGCAACTGTTTTCTAAGATTATATTAAAATAAAATTAACAATTTTAGGTGTTTATTTTAGGAAATTGTTTAAATAACTCAAATTAATAACGGTTTGTGGTTAGAACAAAAGCTTCATGCAGTTTCTTAAATGAAATATTTTTTCAATTTAAATTCTATTATTTGTTTTTCTCAAATTCTTTTCTTTAACAATTTTCATTTCAAATGTGTCAACAATTTTAATCGTGACTAACTGCCAGATAATCTCTTGATAAATTCTCATTGACACGTGTTATTGACAAATAACCATATTGGTTTTCCTACTGGATATTTTGATTGATAAATTTTATTGACAGACAGCTACTTGAATGGGACAAGGCCTTATATGTAAGGTTATCAAAATTTTTTTGAAATGTTTGAAAACTGTCAATTGAATGACATTTTCTTTAGGATTTTGTTTATGATGACAATTTAATATGTAGCGCCTGTGGACACGTGTGACAACAATTTCCATATATGATTATGGTAGATAGTTAAGATATGATCACATTGTTCAAATATTTTATAAATACTTCTTATACAAGTTTTGTGTGTGTTTTTTTAAGTCCCTAGATTCGTCACCAGAATATACAGTTTATAGACTATTTCATAGAGCAGACAATAGACTATGCCATAGACTAAGGAGTGAGCCAGAAAGTACAAAATGTACTCAATAGAGCAGTTCATAGACTAATCTGTAGAGTAGTCCATAGATTAGTCTTTAGAGTAGTCCATAGACTAGTCTGTAGAGTAATCCATAGATTAGTCTTTAGAGTAGTCCATAGACTAGTATGTAGAGTAGTCCATGGACTAGTCTATAGAGTAGTCTATAGAGTAGTCCATAGACTAGTCTATAGCGTAGTCCATAGACTCGTCTATATAGTAGTCCATAGACTAGTCTATAGTCTAGTTTATAGAGTAGTCCATAGACTAGTCTATAGAGTAGTCCATAGACTAGTCTATAGAGTAGTCCATAGACTAGTCTATAGAGTATACCATAGACTAGTCTATAGAGTAGTCCATAGACTAGTCTATAGAGTAGTCCACAGACTAGTCTATAGAGTAGTCCATAGACTAGTCCATAGACTAGTCTATAGAATATTCCATAGACTAGTCTATAGAGTTGTCCATAGACTAGTCTATAGAGTAGTCCAAAGACTAGTCTATAGAGTAGTCCAAAGACTAGTCTATAGAGTAGTCCATAGATTAGTCTATAGAGTAGTCCATAGACTAGTCTATAGAGTAGTCCATAGACTAGTCTATAGAGTTGTCCATAGACTAATCTATAGAGTAGTCAATAGACTAGTCTATAGTGTAGTCAATAGACTAGTCTATAGAGTAGTCAATAGACTAGTCTATAGAGTAGTCAATAGACTAGTCTATAGAGTAGTCAGTAGACTAGTCTATAGAGTAGTCAATAGACTAGTCTATAGAGTAGTCCATAGACTAGTCTATAGAGTAGTCCATAGACTAGTTTATAGAGTAGTCCATAGACTAGTATGTAGAGTAATCCATAGACTAGTCTGTAGAGTAGTCCATAGACTAGTCTGTAGAGTAGTCCATAGACTAGTCTGCAGAGTAGTCCGTAGACTAGTATGTAGAGTAGTCCGTAGACTAGTATGTAGAGTAGTCCGTAGACTAGTATGTAGAGTAGTCCGTAGACTAGTATGTAGAGTAGTCCGTAGACTAGAATGTAGAGTAGTCTATAGAGTAGTCCATAGACTAGTCTACAGAGTAGTCCATAGACTGTAGAGCAGTCCATAGAGAGTAGTTCATTGGTCAATAGACTGGATATTGGACTAGTCTATAGAGTATATCATAGAATAGTTGATAGACTAGTAAATACACCAAACCCAATGGACAAATCCATAAAGCAGTACATAGACTAGTCCATGGATTACTCAATGTTCTATTCCATAGACTAGACTTACCAAAAGGCTAGCCTAGTTTTATTAAGATATAAAGCTCCTTGTCATTTGCTAATTAAATTATATTAAAATACCTTCTTTTAGCATAAATTAACACACATCACAGTGCTACACTTTTAAAAATTTATTTCAATAAAAAAAAAAAAAACAAAACACTTTAATGAAAAGAGAAAATTTCATTTAGATCAAATGATTAATTCGTGATGTTATTAAGGCTAAACTAGTATGGCAATGAAAACGTTAAAATAACATTAAAATTTAAACACTTTTATATCTCTATATCAAAACGGACAAAAAAAAACATAAATAATATGCGTTTATTTTAACTCAACGCAGCAATCAAAATGTATTAATATAGTTTTGAAACCAGTCGTTTAAAACGACCTTATATGCGTGCCAATAATTTGTATTGAAATTAAGGCTTACTGGTATTTTTATACCAGACATTTCATTACTTTACATACACACAATCATCAAGCAATCAAATGCTAGAAACATATAAAGAAAATAAGAAAATAATAAGTTATAGATAGATATGCAGTTGTATAGTTTGTTTGCCCGTTCATTTGATTGTATTACAAAAGAAGCCTTAAGCTGACACGTCTTTTCAACATTTGATGTTAAACAGGCTTTAATAATCAAATTCCTTTATTACTCAGGCCTTAAAAGACAAACACTCAACCACACACCCTAACTCCCATAACATAAGTTAAAAAAAAACTGCATTCTACCATAATTTTTTTTCTGGCATATTTCATATGCCTGATGTCTGTCTGTCTGCGAGTTTGTATCTATGTATATACTATTTATCATTTTAGGAATCTTTGTTGCAAAGTGGCAATTGCCACAAACACCAAATAGCCTCACCACCATCAACAGCAACCTCAATCGGGCGAGCACTATTTTAAAGGAAGGTTATTTAAAAATGATTATTGTGATAAAAACACATTTTTCTTAACTTGTTCGTTTTTTTTTCCTTTTTCTTATAATCAAATTAAAAAATGTGGCACAATCTTTAACATGTAAGGCAAATCAAAATGGTGTCATCATGGTATTTTTGAAAAACAAAAATTAAAATTCTTTAACCAAAAAGTTCAAAGTTAATAGTGAAACCTGATTTTACTTAAAGTATAATTTGTCTGGTTAAAACTTTTAAGTCTAGCCAATTTTTAACAATTCAATTGAAATTTTTGGTTTTAGATATTGTTTCTGTTGTAATATGAAACCTTTTTTTCGTGTTTCCTTAATTAACATTATCATGGAGGGTTTTTAGTGTTAAGTGTTCTTTTTTTGTATATGTTCCCTGATCTTTCAGGTGTGCTCAAAAAGTGTAAAAATTTCATATAAAATATGTTCTTTTGTTGGTTAAAGGTGGTTTTCTTTTCAAATATGCTGTTTAAATTTACTAGGAATATGCAGCATATTTTAAGTTTATCAAAGCATAAGCGACAACCCCTATTGTATATAACTTTTTTATGTAAAATTTCATAAGCCAGTAGAGGACCCATGGCTTATATAAGATTCCCTTCCTAACTTGCTGCTTAATGTACTATTGCAGAAGAAATCCTGGACCGATATTTACAAACTTTAGCTATGGGGATAGGGAAACCCCATTGTAATAAAGCGAAGTATTTCAAGCTACACGACTATTATTGCACTTTCCAGGTTAAAATCTCAGTCCTATACGATATGCAATAGAAATGTCCGAATTTGTACTAACAGTAAGCCATCCTGACTTGTTCGCAAATATCAGGGAAGGCGAACCATTCTCAACTGCTCTGAGCATCACTGTAAAAAACCGGTTCCCACCTACACATAGGAGACATCAACATATTAGTCAGATCCCCACTTTCATGCTACAATCTTTCAAGCAGAACGAACTTCAAGAATCATCTGACTTCTCAAGGATGAGGGAGCATATGTTGTTAGCCATCCTAACAGGGCACTTTATTATAGATGCGCATGTTAAATGATTGAAACTACCATATAACGACTACTGCAGGAATTATCACAACGAGAGCGAAGAGGAAACTATCGATATTAGGATTGAGTCCTCTGACAGTTCCATAGCGGCTCTCTCTAGCATTAACATACACAAAATAGAATCGTTCATTCGTGCCTCTGCTTGATTTCATATTGAACGCGGACATGTCGTATAGGTGGATTGAGGTGTTATCCTTTATAAAATATCAGAACGAGACCAGTAAATGGGCCTAAGTGTATCGCCCTTTGCACGACAGCAGCATGAACTTTACAGGTCAGTTTGGAATTGATATACATTCCTTACCACCTGTTTGATATCAAGAATGATCTCACCTCTCAAGGATGAGGGAGCATATGTTGTTAGCCATCCTGACAAGGCACTTTATTATATATGCGCATACAAGACGATTGAAACTACCATATAACGACTACTGTAGGAATTATCACAACGAGAACGAAAAGGAAACTATAGATAATAGGGTTGAGTCCTCTGGCAGTTCCATAACGCCTCTCTCTAGCATTAACATACACAAAATAGAATCGTTCATTCGTGCCTCAGGTTGATTTCATATTGGGAACGGGACCAGTGAATGGGCCTAAGTGTATCGCCCTTATCGCGACTGTCTCTAATCTAGCAATGGAGAATATTTCTTGCTCTCTCTCTCATTTGGACTGGACCTAACGTGATTTATCCAAAGAAAACAAATTTTATTTTAACCTATGATTGGTCTTCTAGAAGTTCAGATCTGTTTCCTCAAAAGTAGTAAAAGGTCTGAAGTTTTATCGTCATACTATTTCGAAAGTAATTAAACAGTATAAAGAAGACTTGAAAGAAAACCAGGATCAGGATCTAACAGATATTGACAAGATAAATTAAGTCGAGCAGCTATTTCGAAGAGCACCAAAGACTTCCATTAGAAAACCAAAATGTAAAGTTAAATGTTCTGAGTCTTTTGTACACATATCTAAGGCTGGTTTGGAGTCGCATAAAGTTTAGAAAGTTGTAGATCAATTCGGTAAAGAACATAGAACGAGCAAGAAACTCACAACTTCTGGACGAGGTAGTGTTCAAGAATAATACCGGACAAACAAAATTCCAAAAGATGTTCCTTATGTGGCAGATCATTTACAGTTGTGGCAAAAGAAGTCTTCATAAATAAAGCAATATCTATTATGGAGTGTCTACAAAAAGAGGTTTTATCTATCTTTAAATAGCACTTAATTCTCGACCGATTTGACATTATGCCACTAAGCGAAAAAGACAATAATTCCAATTTTGTGCCACTAGAGGGAATACGTTTTTCGGGCTCATTCCCTAGTATATACACAAACAAAGCTATGTTTTATATAAGCCTAAAAGCTACTGCCGATTTTCGTAATGATCGGGTCTGAATTTACCCTAGCTCCCATAGAGTTTTGTTCAAATATCTGCCCATCAACAAGAAGTTGTATAATAAAGTCGACCTAAAACCTGTTTTTTTTTCCTTCCGAAGTTTGTTCTCTTGTCTTGTTTGTGGTACAAAGATTATGGCAAACAATACACAAACACTTGACCATAATATTGTTTATTGTTTACTAAGCTCCTAACAGCACTTAGCCTATTTTGTATGTAAATGTCTACTTGTGTGTACGGCTGAGTAATGATAAGTGTATATCAGTTACACTACACACAAACTTTCACACATACATAATTTTGAAGACAGAAAAAAAGGGTTTATTATTATATAGTTAAAAACTCTTTTGGTCCCCTCCTTTACTTTGTCTTTGGCTGTAAGATAGAAGAACAAAAAAAGTTAAAAGAATTTTTGTGGTGGCTGTATTGTGTTTTTTTATTAGTTAAATCTTTAGATTTCTTTTCATCTTTCTAGTTTTTTTCTATCTTTTATTTTGTTGTTTCTATTTTTCTATCTGCATCCTAAATTAAAATAACTTTTTTTTCTACATATTTTGTATCATTTTATTTTATATAACTCCATAGATGTGCTGCCAATCGATTATTATTGGTTGTTTTTTTTTTTTTCTTTATTTCAAGAAATTAGTTTTTCTTCCTAAAAGATACCACATCTATATTTTCATTACTTACTAATAGAATATTCTATTATGATTGTTGTTTCGTTATTATTTTGCTTTCAATATTTTTAGTAGCCATTAAACATCAAGTTACCTGCAAGTAAACATACAAAAAAAAATAATGATTTTTAGTATTTTTTCGAAATTTATTAGCAATAAATTTGTTAAAGGGAAGCATTTAATAGGCATGTATATATATTATATTTAAAAACTTTTACAACTTTTTATTAGTTAGAAGTCATAAAAATCAAACAAATATATGTACTAACTTAAGCTTAGTATGTAAATCATTAAACCTTAATCTGCATACAGGTTAAAACTTTTTCTTTTTTTTTAGTTTTTAAGGATAAAAAAGACTTAATTAAAAATTGTTTTTAATGTTTGCTGCTCATTAGGTTTTAAAACAAAAACTCCCCTTGTGATAATCATAAAATATAATAAAATAAATTAAAATTTGTATTTCATAAAATAATCGATTTTTTACACTTTTTACTATGTGGTAAAAAACACTTCATTAAGGATTATAGTTATTTATGGTAGTTTTCTCTTTCCTTAATAATTATAAATATAAAAATTCATTACCTTAAAATGCTATCTATACTGATATCTAATAAAATTATTTATTTGTATAATTTTAACTTCTTTCCCACAGTTTGTTTAAAAAATTAATTTTCCTTACAGACCTTTTTATAGGTTTTTAGTTTTTATTTGTTTTTTAAAAGTGACAAGAAAGTCACTTTCAGTTTGATCATTAAAAATAATTGAAATTTAAATATTATTTGAAAAATACACCAGGTGGTCCTAAGCTTTTTTGATTTATATATTTTACAGCAAAACTCACCACTACGCCACTATAGTGGGGAGGGAATTATGTGTTTGTGCTGATGCTTCTACACTAATCGGCTTAGAATCACTTTCTGAGACGATTTAGCTAAGTATGTCCGTCTGTCCGTCCGTTTGTCCGTCTATGTGTCCGTTTGTCCGTCTATATGTAAAGCTTATGCGCACGCTACAAGTCGCAATTTTCAAGACAATTCGATGAATTTTGGCACGTACTCTTTCCAAGGAACGAAGCCTATTGGAAATGGTTAAAATTGATCGATTATTTCACATAGCCTCCAAACAACCGTTCTCCGAATAGGACTTTTGAGATCATTAAACGTTCTAGCATCTCAACAAAAATCGGCAAAGGTTATACTTTTATAAAAGTCTAAATGAAAACTTCCAATTTTCGTAATGATCGAGCCTCATTTGATTCTGTCCACCATACAAACTCCATAAAATGACTTGAAGATCGAGATTCACTTATTAACACTAATAACAATTCTGCTTAAATAATTTTAATGTAGAAGTAAATTCATCTGCCAAAATTTATAAGCATAGATCCATATATACCCTTACCCCCATATAAAGCCTCTTGTAGAAAATCATATTTTTGTCAACGAAAAGTAAAAATATTCCGGAACTAAGGTGAAAAACAAACCTTCATTTATAAATCTGTTATGTAATCTGTAGATCTTCCTCCTCGGAGATATCTTAAACTATTCAATATAGCCTATTTTACGTCAAAAACTTCAACAGACGGATATGAGGTTTTTTTAAGATAAGATTCAGATGACTTAACAGATTTTTCGCGCTAAACGTAGCCAAAAAATGAGGGGTTTCAGCCTCCACAACTCGATAACTAGGCAATCTGATGCGATGGAGTAACTCGATTTATGCGTAGCTCAATCCCTTTTACTTTGGGCTCTGGGTTCAAAATTTGGTGGTCTGTGTTATCTGATAAAAATAGTCTTTTAGTATTTAAAACAGTGATTTGCTTTGCGATAGATTGGAATCCTCGTTATGACAAGTTTTTGCTGAATGTTTCATAGATCATAATATATATGAGAGAGTGGTACTTTGGTGAAAACTTTCACCAATATTCACTAATTATAGGTTTGGTTTGATACTAGAAATGGACAACATAAGTCCACAATTAAAATTTAAGATGTTTACGTAGAGTTAGTTAGTTAGTTAGTTAGTTAGTTAGGTAGTTAGGTTAGTTAGTTAGTTAGTTAGTTAGTTAGTTAGTTAGTTAGTTAGTTAGTTAGTTAGTTAGTTAGTTAGTTAGTTAGTTAGTTAGTTAGTTAGTTAGTTAGTTAGTTAGTTAGTTAGTTAGTTAGTTAGTTAGTTAGTTAGTTAGTTAGTTAGTTAGTTAGTTAGTTAGTTAGTTAGTTAGTTAGTTAGGAGTTAGTTAGTTAGTTAGTTAGTTAGTTAGTTAGTTAGTTAGTTAGTTAGTTAGTTAGTTAGTTAGTTAGTTAGTTAGTTAGTTAGTTAGTTAGTTAGTAGTTAGTTAGTTAGTTAGTTAGTTAGTTAGTTAGTTAGTTAGTTAGTTAGTTAGTTAGTTAGTTAGTTAGTTAGTTAGTTAGTAGTTAGTTAGTTAGTTAGTAGTTAGTTAGTTAGTTAGTTAGTTAGTTAGTTAGTTAGTTAGTTAGTTAGTTAGTTAGTTAGTTAGTTAGTTAGTTAGTTAGTTAGTTAGTTAGTTAGTTAGTTAGTTAGTTAGTTAGTTAGTTAGTTAGTTAGTTAGAAATGAAATACACCTAGGCCTCTATCGGGCCTGTCGTGCGCTCCTTACCCACTACCTCATGTGGGTATCGAACCCACCACCTCCGGTCTATCAGACTAGAACACTAACCTCCGACACTCGCCTCCGACAGCACACTAACCTACCGGAGGCCACTTCACGCGAAGTAAAGTTTAAAAAGTCCTCAAGATACCCTGATGACCAGAATTTATATCGTAAAGTAGGGTGAAAATAATGAGTTAAAATTCCTTTATATAAAATTAAACCCAAACACTTTTTTCTTAAGAACCCAAATCATTCAGTCAATTTCAAAATAAATTTTTCAAAAAATCTGAATTTTATTTATACATTTTTTCCATCCCTGACTCAGTCGTTATGTATGTTAGGTGTGTTATAAAAATAACAAAAACATGTACTATATGTCACGTTTCCATAGCATAAAATAAACAAGTACTTCCAAGGATGTTATTTTGGAATCATCCCTTCAATTCAGTACTTCCTTCTTTTTAGCTTCTTTGGAAGTTCTTTTTTTTTTTTTTGCTGGACCGTTTTTACTCGCATTTTTGATAATTTAGAATAGTAAACTTCTCGAAAGCATGTTTGATAGATTCTTATAGAAGATTTGGATCCCAGAGATATCTGGGATATCTGGTTTCATACATTTTTTTCAACAAACAGACAGACGGACATAGCTTAACCGAATCCATAATCCATAAAAATTAAATTTTACTACAGATAAATTTGTTCGATTTGTTCTATATAAAATAAACCATTTTTATTCCACTAAATAAATGAAGTTCCAATTTTTAAAATTGTATAAAAACCATTTAAATACCCATAAAATAATCAATTATTCTCTATTAAATTATTATGATTATTATTTCTATATTAAACACCATTTTATACAATTATATAACGCAAAATGATTTATAACATTTAATAGTAAATTACAAATGAAGAAAACAAAACAAAAGAACAGATTTTTATGCTGTTAATTAAACTAGTTTTTCTCTATTAAGCCGCTTTAATCAAAGACACAGATCTAATCATAAATCTATGAAACAAATAGCAACAGCTAATAAAACATAATTATTAACACATACTTTAACATATAAAATGAAAACAAAACCAAAATTCGAAAAAAAGAAGAAAAAAAAAGATACATTAACAGTTTATTTACTCTATATTTTAACACAAATGTATATTAAATGTATATATCTTTAAGTTTAAGAAGCAGTAGCTAAAAGATAGAACGACACACCGACCGACTGACAGACAGACAGACTAACTGAGAGATAGACACTACAAAGCGACACTGAATAAGAAAAATTCAAAGTAATTCAAGTATAAATGAGGTAACATATTAATATGAATTATTACCAACATTAAATTATAAATATTATCTTAAAACAGTTATCATAAACTTAAAAAGATACTTTTTTTCTTGCTTAAAAAATGGGAAAAGAAGTAGTAAATACACGAGCAGCATTACAAAAATGAACCCATTTAAACATTTAAATATTTTCATTCTATACATATATGAAAATGTCTATGAGTAGCATTATAATAGAAAACATTTTTTTATAAGCTAAACTAAAGTAAGTAGAGTTCAAAGAACAAACAATTGAAGAAAATAACCCAGCAAACATTTGTTTTAAAAACAACTTTACTTAAGTCAAAGAAATTGTTTCTAATATTATATAAAGCTATATCTGGATATATAATTATATGTATTATTAGTTTTATTATTAGTAAATGTTTGTTGGGTTATTTTACTATACTATATATGTACATATTTCCTTTTAATATAACATTAGCTTTAACCATACGTAAAGACCTTAACAAAAAATTTTTTTTTTAATAAGACATTCTTAATTCATTTCTTTATTTTTTAGCATTTATACACCACTATAAATGTAGTATTTATAATGTCTATTTTGTTAAGTAAATTTCCATTTATTCATATAAAAAAGTTTTAAAAAAATATGTTACATAAGTTTGTTGAAAAAAAAAAAAAAAAACACAGGTTAAAGCACTTTATGCTCCTCTGCACCTTTAGGAAATGAAACAACATTTGTTTCCATGTATGACGATTATGTTCATTGTATCTACTACAGTGTTTGTTTTTCTTTTTGCAGGTACTTATGTATTTTTGCAAAAATTTTTTTTTCAAGTTTTGTTGATATTTACTTCTGATAGGTAGTAATGACCTTCACTAGTTAATAGAATGAAAAAAAAAAATAAGAAGTAAAAAAAAAAAACATATTAAAAACCTAAAGTTTGGTATGTGAAGTCAACAGACAATTGTATTTTTACCGAACAGTAGGCGTAAAGTGGGAAAATGTTTAACAACAAAATTGTAAAAAAAGAAAAGTCTGCTTCTAAACATCCGATTTGTGATTACATTCAAAATTGTTCACTGGTCAATGCTTAGTAGCACCAAATTCCTTAAGACCTTGTTTTATTTCGAAACCCTGAAATCATATTTCTGCATTATCTGGGGTCTAACTGTACCTTAGAAAGGAATGGTGCTTCAAGACATTGGTGTGAACAAGAGACATTGGTGTGAACAAGATGGCTGATAACATTCGAGTCTGTCTATATGTTTGCCTCTATAGTATTGTTAGTATCACGCAATTTCATAAGACCCTTGTTATGAATAGTTCAGCTGTATCTGGTCTTTAACTTTACCTTAGAAAAGTATCTAACGATCGATGCTCTGTTCTGCTAAATGGTCGTCGAATATTAGCTCACAAAGTCTCTGTAGGGCCCATATTTAATCAGTATGAATTTGTACCAAATTTTTGAGTTGGGTTTAGATTCGAAGTAATGTTTAATTGGAGAACATTATTGAATTTGGAACCGAATTATCGTATACGTGATCGAGTGAAATCTATCGAAATTTTGCTTTTTCGATATAACATTCGATTTAAAACAAACTAAAAAAATATTAAAAAAATTACGAAAGCTTATTCGATCACGTATGTCGTAATTCGGAACCTGTACTTTCTATCACAGGGTTTGGAATATTCAGGAAAATGTTTTTTTTTTTCTTGAAATTATAGTTCTTATAAAATTAGTTTTAGTAAAATTTCTGGGCTGAACGTTAGTCATTTTAAAAGTGGACTTTTTGGGATATGGTCAAATATAGATAGATTTTCGCGTTGTTTTACAGTTAATATACAATTTTATCGGAACTTATCACCAGAGTATATTTTAGGATAATTTCATCTTACTACATCGTCTCCCCTGAGTCCTGTAGTGCTTTCAACAGATAGACACATAAATATTTGTATACCCTACATCACTTTATTGGGATTGTGCTAATGTACAATAATATTGGTACTATATCCACCTTAAAGTATAGAATCATTTTCTGAGTCGATTTAGCTATGTCCGTCCGTATGTCTGTCTGTCTGTCTGTATGTCTGTCCGTAATCAAACAACAGATCCCATTTTTGAAGATAAATCAATAAAATTTGATACATGATCTTCTATTGTCTCCGAACCCCCGAAAAGAGCTTCTAAACCTTGCAATCAAAGTGCAGGTCGCTATTTTGAAGATAATTCAATAAAATTGTACACATGATCTTCTATTGTACTGGAGACGAATCCTATTGATCGGTAACATCGTTCCAATATTTGAACTAGCCCCCATACAACTGAACCCCCCGAATAGAATAGGGCTTTTAAGTTCATAATTAAGTTCAATAAACTCGTATCTCGACAAAAAGCTGCAAAACCAAGTTCTAAACTAGCCTTCATGACCCTGATTAATTTGTTTGATGATAGGGCTAATTTGACCCTTTTCGAAATGTGACTTACATGTTCACAATTTTATTCAACAAAAACACAAGATTTTACTTTTATAACTGGTGTAGAGTATTATATGGTCGGTCTCACCCGACTATAACTTCTTACACGATAATTCATGCTGAAAATAAACATAACAATGGATACCATTAGCTATGCTATTTTGTAGATCCAATATAATAACGTGATTTTACGGGTTTAAATAGCCCTTCATTGGATTAATGAAACATTTTTCATTAATAGTATGAATGTTTTTTTATACACAAATTAAAACGGAAAACCCCTCGAATTGTTTAGAATGGTTTTTTAACACATAATAAGCTTTTTAGTAACAAATTTTTTCACAAAAAAGCTTTTAATGAAAAAACTTTGATAACTCAGATTTACCGAAATAAGTTTTACGATAATTCATGCTGAAAATAAACAGAACTGGGGATACTTTTAGATATGCTTTTTTTTTTTTTTTGTAGATCCAATTTAAAGATTGTCTACTACAACCCTGTTTCAAATATTTTCCTATTAACAACCACTGTTAGTCTTTTTCATAAAAAACATTTTTACGCTTTATGAATTTTTGAAGTACTCTTGCAAAAGTACAATTGAATTTTGTTCTATATAAACTTTTTTTTGTCTAAACTTACAACTCTATTGATTTTTTTCAAAATTTTTTTTTATAAAAATATTGTTTGTTTAGTTCTTACACGACTTAATCTTAACACTGAATATTGTAATATTTTTGTAACATCTTAAACTAATAAGCTTTCTTTACTACAAAATAATAATAACTATAAGAAACAACAAAAAAAAATATATAATAATAGAGTCCAAAAAGAATGATTTGGTTTCGGACTATTGCTAAAAAAACAAACAAAAAAACCTTTATTATTGTTCTGCTTGGTTGATCAATATTTTTTTTTTTTTTTTGGTTTGCTGGCAGTTCTTTTGTCTATAACTATTCTATTTACAAAGACTACACTTGACTTTCTTTTAAGCCTAAAGGCTAAAGTTTTACAAAAAAAGTTAAATGAAAAAAAACTGCACAAAAAAACATCAAACAAACAATTTCAAGAGCAACAAAAGCAAATACTATACTAACTTCTTAATAAAGTTGTATGATGATGAAAATGTTGTTGTTTTTTCTGTTTTTCTTAGGAACTATTGAAGCAAAAAGCACCTTATACTATTTTCACGTTAAGTCCGTAAAAATCTGTATGAAAAAACATTTGAACAGGTGACTGGTTTTTACAGAAATTTAAAACACAAAAAAGGGTTGGTTGTTTGGTTATTACAGTGAAGGACTTAAAGCTATAAAAACTAAAACACAATAACTGCAAAATTACTAGTAACTTAAGAAAACTTTAGTTTTTTTCAAATAGAATTTTTTTAATAGAATTTTGTCTGTTTCAAGTATTAGTTTAGGGCATATTTTTACAAGTTAATCATTTTATTGTTTAAGTTTAAGGGAATTTTTGTTGTGTTTAATATAGCTATAGGGTTAGGTGGAGATAATTAAATTAGCTAACTTAAGGTTAGGTTTGTACAATAGTTAAGTATTGAAAGAGCGAAAAAGATAGAGAGTAAAGCCTGGCAAAATATTTGACTTTTGGATCAATAAATTTCTTAAAATCTCTACAGATTTTAAAGTTATATAGAAAATGTGTATATTTCCTAGTTTCCTGATGGAAGTTTCAATATTATAGAAACCTAAGAAAGTTTCAGTTAAAAGCGAAAAAAGTCCATTTTATGATTTTATTTTACCCAGAACTGTGCATGTCAAATTTTGTTCAATACTATAAAAATCTCAAAAAGTACCAGTCAGGTCTTCTAAAAGTACCAATGGTCTTCTACCAAAAGGTTTTCCATTAATTTCACGGCCCAATGTTCAATATAACAAAAAAACTCAAAAAGGATCAATTTAAGAACGAAAAGGTACCAAAGATCCTCTCCAATAGATATCATAGAAAACTCAAAAAGTATAATTTGATGAACGAACATGTACCAAAAAGTCCTCTTATATAGATTCTCATTTACTTCATGTTTCCAGGTTTAATATTACAAAAAACCTCAAAAAGTACCAATTGAAGAAGGAAAAAGTACCAAAAATCGTACCGGAGTTTCAAATTACACCTCATTAGCATATTTAGTTTTACTATAAATACACATTTTTTAAAATTTTATCGAAATTAGTTCAAGTCCTCTTATATAGATTCTCATTTACTTCATGTTTCCAGGTTTAATATTACAAAAAACCTCAAAAAGTACCAATTGAAGAAGGAAAAAGTACCAAAAATCGTACCGGAGTTTCAAATTACACCTCATTAGCATATTTAGTTTTACTATAAATACACATTTTTTAAAATTTTATCGAAATTAGTTCAATAAGTTTGAATATGATCTAATTTCTCCTTTTTATCCCCTTTTTGGTACTTATTTTTCTTCCTATTGAATTCAAAGTTTTATTTCAAAGAGTTGCAACATCGTAGTGCTTTCCCATCATTATATATTAATTGAAATGAAATCTAATTTACCGTTTTTACAACCTTTTTTTTCTCCCCCTATTGAAGTAATTAATTGAAGTAATTCCAAAAAGTTGCAATATCCCACTACGATATTGCAATCATATTGTCCATTATTATGAACATAACCCGGTTTTATGAAAATGTACCAAATATAGACAAAATGTTTGTGCCTTAAACGTCTAAATGTCCCAAAAGTACTAAATTTGTATTTTTACGTTTATACGTTTGTGCTGATGTTTGTAACTAACAAAAATATTGGTCCTACATCCACCTTAAAGTAACCCACAATCACTTTCTAAGACTGCTGGCTGTCCATGTAAACCTTGTGTGCAATCTACAGGCCGCAATTTTAAAGATATTTTGATAAATTTAAACCATTTTTCTCGGCACAAGGACGAAGCCTATTAGAAATAGTTGAAATCAATTTCTAAAATATACTCATGGTGTAGGGTATTATTATATGTTCGGCCATGTACGACTATACTTTCCTACTTGTTATTTTTTCGATTAGTTTAGGTTTTAGGGACTGCAGACTGTATATTGTCATGAGTATAGCTTTATTTGGGTTCTATTAGGTGCCTTTGTAACGTCTGGAAAGAAACAAGATTTGGAAGCAGAAAAATAGCGATAGAGACAGTAAATATAATATTGAAAGGAGCGAAGAATAAAGATGACAACGAGCCCATAAAGAAGTAGAGAACATAGTGAGAGATTAATTACACACCCACTCGATTAGTTAAAAAAGAAATAACAAGTAATAAAGTATAGTCGGGCGTGACCGACCATATGATACCCTACACCAGTTATGAATATTAAATGTGATTTCTTTTTCATAATAAAGCATTTATATTACCTTGTTCCGATACATTTAAGCAATTTATGGATGAAAAACTAATTTTCTGAAATAAGCTTTATATGGTTGCTAGGGGCAAATAGAGCTTGCTCCACGATATAGTTTTGTGAATGTATTTATATTTATATAATATTTATTTGTGCTGAATTTCATCGCGATATTTGTGTTTATAGGTTAATTTTGGACATTCAAGTAATTTTCTGAAGGAGACTTTGTATGGGGGCTAGGGTCAAATGAGGCCCGATCTTTATGAAATTTGGCAAGGTTATCAAGACTTTTATAAAACTTATTTGTGCCGCTTTTTATCGATTTATCTGTATATTTAACATAATTATGTGCTCAGAAGCACTTTTCGGGGGTTCTGTTCTATGGGGGTTAGGTGAAATAATGGACCGATTTTAACCATTTTCAATAGGCTTCGTCCTTGGGCCAAATAAAACGTGCGTGCCAAATTATTACTTGAACACTCAGCCAGACGGACGGACGGACATAGCTTAATCGACTCAGAAAACGATTCTAAACCGATTTGTATACTTTAAGCACAAACCCAATATACCCTCCCCACTAAAGTGGTGTAGGTTATAAAAATGTTGTTTGTGTGTTCACTGGTTTAACAGAGACTTAAGGTACTAAAAAAACTACCAAAGTTTCTATTTACTCTCTAAAAGAACAGAATTTCAAAAAAGTACCAGATCAAGTATTACTTGATTAAGTATGTGGTTACTGAATTTGCCCGTTTTTACCCCCTAAGTATTCGTCTTAGTGAATCCATTTGGCGAAAGACAAATCTCTTAACCAAATTTCAGCTTTTTAACTTCAACCATTAGGCTGAAGATATTTCAGATTCAGGCACAATCCTTTAGAAATATATACATTACTCTCTAGAGACTTTAAGACTTACATTCCATATACATGATATTTGACCTATGACCGTCATTTATTTTAAACTGTTTTCTTTTAAAATCATCAAGTAATTCAATTATGGTTTACTAAAAGAAAATTATTGTTTAAATTGTTAATAAAAAAAACATGTTTGTGTCTTAAATCTTTTGTTTGCCCTCAAATCTTAGACGCCATTTACACTCAATTTAAATTATTTACATTTCTTTTTTTTTTTAAGAAAAACAAACAAAACAACTCTTTTCTTTATTTAATCTACTTTTTCAAGCTCATAATTTTTAATAACAAAAATAAACATTTATAGTGCTAAGCTTTCTTTTATACCAAAGGAATAAAAAAACTAAACGGCATGTGCCGCGCCACTAAAAAATTAAATCATGACAAGTGAAAAAAAATAATAATAATAATGATTTAAATTTCTTCTTTCTAAAGAAAATTATACAAATAACAAGCTTCAAACAAGCTTAAGAATTTGTCTAATGTTAACGCCTTGAAAATAAACAAAAAAAAAAAAGAATAAAAATCTTTAAAATGTTAAAAAAAGAAATTCATGACTATGAGAAAATCTTAAAATGATGTCAGTTTAGGCTAGTCTAAAAGTTAGAAAATGTTTACACTTTGAAAATATATAATTATATAGAATTTTCATTATAAAAATTAATCAATCAATTAGAGAAATACCACAAAATATGGAATTCTTTTCATATTTTAAACACTTAATCATAAACTGCTGATTATTGGCTTTAGCCATAACAAATCTGTTAAAAATTGAAATTGAAACATTTATCATTGCTCTACGCGTCTAAAGGTGGGGCGTTAAGCACCAAAATTCCCCTGTGGAAAAAAAGAAGTATCGAAAACAAATAAACAAATAATCTTGTTTAATAAATGCTGAAATGTAACGAAACGAAAGAACTTTCACCAGACACAATTATTTATATTCCATTGAATCTTTAATCAGCTTGTTGTGTTGGTTGCTGTTGCTGCTTCTCTTGTCTGTATTTAATGTAATTTAGCTTTGTCATCTTTGGCGAAATAAAAGAAAAAAAAAAATTATAAATAAATACAAAATGTTCTTGAAATTGAAATTCTGTAAATGTTTTATGTTACTGGTAGAGAATTTTTTTTTCATAAATTTATTTATAACTTTCCTTGATTTAAGATTCTGTTTAGTTGACATACTTTTATAAAATATATATATATTTTCTTTTGTGTAGATTGTAATGGTAATTGTGCATTTAATGTAAAGTTTTTGCTGTTTTAACAAATTTGTTATTAATTTGTATTTGTGTTTTGTCACTAATTTTTATGTCAAATGTTTTTTTTTTAAGAATTTCTAGTGACTCAAATTGACAAGTTTCATAAATTATCGTTTTTGATGAGTCTGTTAAAAGTATAAAATTTCCATAAATTTTTATGTGATTTTAATAAATAAAGAAAGTTTTGAAATATTTAGTATTGCTGTCCGCGCTAAATCCGAATCTGACCTCAGTTTTTCTCCATCACATCTGGAATTTGTAATATTGTGTCGTGAAGTTTGAAAAACTCCATTTTTGCCCTCTTTTTCGGACGTTATAAAAGCGCCAAGACAACTTTATTTATAAAATGTTGTATGCCATCTGAAAGTCTTATAAGATTCTGTGCAGCTCAATACTTTAGAAAAGTGTACTTTGGTCTCTGGATTAAAAATTTGTCGGGCTGTGTTATCTAATTTAGCAAAATTATAAAATTAGTTTTTCCACCTCTCATAGAAAAACAATTATAAAAGTTTTAGTTTTTTTAAATTTTTTTAAAAATTTAATTTTTTTCTTTAAATTTTTTCATTCATAAATTATTTCCATCCCTGATTTCAACCGTTGAGTGTTAAAAAACTTGTGTGTAATAAAAAGAAAACTAAAACATATGTTGTTGTTTCAAGCGTAATCTTATTGTGTAAAAAGTACAACGCACAATTCACCCCCCCCACCCCGGAGCATGTTTCCTTGATGAAAGACCCTCAACTTGGTGTATTGCAATCCCGGGGAAAAGAGGTGCTACTAGTATCTCTAGTCTGTCGGGACTATAAACTGGTGATGTCACTCCACTCCTTGGCTAGTCCTTGGTGTGATTTGACATGGAGTCGAACCAGAGCACCGCAGGACAGTGTCCTGGCTAGTCAAATGGTTGAGGGATCCACGTAGTAGCTGTGGTTTAAACCCAAATTCGCGAGACGGGGGTGCTTGATTAAAAGATTGATAAACGGTAAAATATAAATTTTCGGGATAAGTTTCTGTTAGCGCCCCTAGTTTCTAGGAGCGGTACAAACCACAGGGCAAAGTTGTGGATTAATGAAATGTTGGAATTGAGCTGATAATGCAAATATTGCGTATGTGATGGAGTGAGATGTACCATTCGGATACTTGTATCTGATGGACGCGGATTATTCTGAGACAAGGAGTGACGGTTGAAATGTTGGTGAAATTGGTTGAGACGTTGTGGAACTGTAGTACCTTAATCTTTAATTTATCGATGATTTTCCTTCATTGTTGAGTGTGTTGGAGTTAACTCTAAACATGCTCAACTTATCGCAGTAAGTCTGGCTAAGTATATATAGATCTGTCTTTCCACCAATTTCGTCCCCTAGGTGCTGTTGCCGAATCAACAGAAGCCATCTCAGTAGTGTGGTTGGGCGAATGCACTGGGTTGAGTCTTTAGATGACGATAATGATTTTAGGGACAGAGTATTCCTCATAGCATTAATAGGATGTTTTTACCTGTTGTTGGGTCCGCCCCTTTTATCGACTCGATTGCCTTTCCTTTGTCGAGTTTAGATTGCGCTTGACTCATGACATCTGTCATTCCTCAACGGGACTACTATAGCAAAATATTAGATCGAGTACTTGAGCAAAGTGCACGTATACTGGACCGGAAATTCCATATACGTTAATTGCCACCTGCGTGTAAGAAGCACAATGGGGCGGTGGTGAGTCGTTACAAAAGCTCACCCAGTGGTTGAAAAAGACCACCGTGAAATAGGCCAACACGGCAGGTGTTCACGTAGAGCACTCGACATTAACTTGTGAAAGAACAACAACATATAACAATGAATCTGCTTGTTGTTTTCATTCTTTGTTTCTATATAATGACAAAAATTTGCCAACATTTTCATGAGTTACTTCGGAATTATGCCCATATCGCTGTTATTTATAGCCCAATTTTACTGATTTTAAACTGGAAACTTCTCGAAAGCTTGTTTCATGGAATTATGGAAAATTTCGATCCTGAAAGACTTGCATTAGAAAGGAGTTCGTAAAGTTAAATGTTCTGTTCTTTTGTATGCAGAACGAAAGCTAATGTTGGGTTGAAGTCGTATAAGGTTCAGTATGTTAAAGATCTATTCGGTAGAAGAACATATAAGCAAAAAAAAAACTATGTAATGGATGATCAAACTTATGTACTGGGAGACTGGGAAATCTAGCTCATGCTCGATTTCGGAACTGTTTAAAAAAAGGGTGTCTACCTATGTTTAAACAGCTCAGTGCCTTCATACTTCTGGACCGATTTAGCATCATGCAAACAATTATGAAAATTTTGTAAAACGAAAAGCAAATGCAAATGGATGACTTCTTATACTCAGTATCAGAGTACTATCATTAGAGTTTCTTAAGAAATATTATTTGGGATCCTTTTTATATTATCAATTTTATTATATAGATGTATTAAGACGAATAGTTCTTTATTTGCTTTGTTTACAAGTATCTGCTTTAAGTCTTTTGTTTTTTAATGTTTTTGTATACATATTGTAGACAAACAGTAAGTTTTTGGAAAATTTAAAAAAATAATATTTTTTTTTCAATGATTGATGACTTTATATAAAAAAACAATGAATTTAAAGATTTGACCTCTAGCTTATAAATCCCTTTAATAGACTACCAGTTTAAATAAAACTATTATTTGAAATCAGATTGTAAATGAAATAATAATATAGAATTTCTTGTAAGGGACCCCCCTTTAAGAAAAAAAAGGATGTCAAGCTGTGTGTAATAAAACCCACGAAGTTTTAACATAAGGTGCTAAGGGTTAAATACATTTTTTTGAAATACTATATAAATTATTATTAAATTAAGGCGGATGCTGCTTTTTTAACATTAGATAGGTTTTTTTAAGAGGCATGATTCTTTTATTATTATATGAATAATTAGAAAAAACAGGAATATATTATTAATAGAAAGTAATATTTGCTATAATTACTAGTAATTATTTTGGTAAACTGTTTAATGGTGCTATTTTTTTAGGTGGTAAGAACAATATCAGCCATTCACAAATGGGGGTTTTAGAGATTTCAGTTAAATAAAAAAAAGTATAATATGGAAAGTTAATATTGAAAAAATGCAACTATTTATTTACTTAATATTTTAAAACTATTCTTAAATAGGGATAGTCTCTTTAGTTTTTGTTGCTCTGTTTTAAAAGCCAACATTTTTTTCTTATAATTTTTACTTGTATTCTCATTTGTCGCCTTAAGGCTAAGAAACACAAATAAGTGCAAGATGCTGATGACGATGATGATGAACAACAGCATAGAGATCAAAACAAAACTTGAAAGTATCAGAAGGTTGTTGATCGACTTTACGTTTCTTATATGTATTGTACATAAAATATAAGTTCATAAAACAGCTAAAAGTTTACTTTACTTTCCTTTATATAGAGTTCGTCACTTTGGCAGTCAGTCACTTACTCACTCACTGACTCTGTTAGTTAGTCATTATGGCAGTCAGCCAGTCATCGAGCTAGCAAGTCAGTCAACAAGTCATTTGAACTGTTACTTAGTTAGTCAATACCTTTAGTCTTATTTTTTTCAGAAAATGTAACATGTTACTACTATATTCTTATAGTATGTATGTTTGTATGCTTTTTTATCTCTTACACATTCACTTTACTCGCCTTGTAACACCACCACGATCATTGGTTTAGGTCTATGTTTTAGTCATTCATGTTCTGACCAAGAATGTGTAGATTTTATTTGTGATTTCTTTTGAGTTTTTCTTATTTCTTCACTTGCTGTTCAACAGTGTTTCTTACCTTAATGATGGTTTAAAACAAAAATGTAAAATCGTTGGTGGTTTAAAAATAATAATTTTTTTCCAGCTTAAAAGAGTTTAATTGCAGACACATATCAATCAAAATTTAACGCGAATTATATAGAAAGATGCTTTGCAGCATAGACTAAAAATAAAGGCAGATATGTAGTGGAGATGTGGAAAAAATGTGACTGAAATGTTACTTACATCATAAAAGGGGCAGATGTTTTGTGGAAAACATTAGTTTTCAACGTAAATTAGAAGTAAAATATTAGTTAACTAATGACGATTTCCTAGAGAAATCATTATTTTTTAATAATTCCTTTCTACTGAAGAAAAAGTACTTCCGAGGAAGTGAAAAAAGAATTATAATGTCTTTAGCACTCGTTTGTTAATGAGTAATTGGTTTACATTTTCACCACTTTTAGCAAAAGATTTTAATTTATATATGTCCTCCAGAAGGTTAGTGGTTAGTGTTCTAGTCTGGTAGACCGGAGGTGGTGGGTTCGATTTCCACCTGAGGCACAACAGGCCCGATAGAGGCCAAGGCGTATTTCTTCGGATTTGATGTACATACATCATCCTTTCAAACTAACTAACTAACTAACTAACTAACTAACTAACTAACTAACTAACTAACTAACTAACTAACTAACTAACTAACTAACTAACTAACTAACTAACTAACTAACTAACTAACTAACTAACTAACTAACTAACTAACTAACTAACTAACTAACTAACTAACTAACTAACTAACTAACAAACTAACTAACTAACTAACTAACTAACTAACTAACTAACTAACTAACTAACTAACTAACTAACTAACTAACTAACTAACTAACTAACTAACTAACTAACTAACTAACTAACTAACTAACTAACTAACTAACTAACTAACTAACTAACTAACTAACTAACTAACTAACTAACTAACTAACTAACTAACTAACTAACTAACTAACTACCTAACTAACTAACTATATCGCTAGTTTGGTAGATACTGATTTGTATTAATGACGTCTAAAGTTGCTTTTGGAAAAGAATTATTGGGATAACCTTCACCTTCGTGAGAAATGAAGGTCAAGTGAAGACACTTGTTATACCGTTTATAATCTCCCTAATATAATTTTCCTATAGCGAAGTAGATTAAGCAATGTCCGTCTGTCTGTCTTCATGTTTGTTGAAATCAATTTTCTAAAGACCCCACATATCTTCAGGATTCAAATCTTTAATAACCCAGATACCAAGGTATACTTTTCTAAAGAATTGAGATGAGCTCAATTCGAATCTGTATATCCCCGCATCGCATTTTGAGACGTTATAACCCCAAGACAAAAAAATGTTGTATGTTATCTGAAAGTCGATTTTATCATCTGACATATCTTCATTCTTTTTCGAGATATCCTTACCTAAAGTTTAAAAAGTATAACTTGGTCTTAGGGTTTTGACTTTTTTCGAATTTTGTCGAAGAGAGATGTTTGCCATTACATAGACAAACACAACATGCTACTTCATTGTAATATGTTATACTTAGTTTTTTATACATATAAGTTAACGGCTGAAAACAACAACAACATACTCAAAACGCGCGAAATTATCATGTGGTTGTTGTTTTTTATAACAACAATGCTGTAGTAAATTCGCGCGTTTTGGTTTTCTGCGAAGTACATGTTTTTGTGGATGGAAAAATATGTAGCAAACATTGCAATTATACAACACCATTCATAGTAAACCTTAACTATTTTGAGTTTTGTAAAGTAGCAATGAGATGGCGAATGCAAGAGAGAGAGATTTCTTATTAGATTGCAGAGAAAATCAATAGGATTTGAATTTGCAAGACCATTTGCAACACTACGCTATTTGTGAATGTGTACATAGAATATTTATTAAAAATTGAACCCTTACAACTACTTTGAGTGTTGCAAAGATGCAAATTCATCTTGAGTGTTGTAAAGATGCAAATGCAATTTACCAGACCATTTGCAACAGTACATTATTTTGAATGCGTGTATTAAGATTAGCGTGATTTGTGTAATTTACTTTAATCCAAGAATTATTAAAAATATGATAAGCCAACTGAAACTTAAAGTTATTTCCCTAAATATTTTACTAAAAAAAAACAAATTACCTTTATTAAACATATTTTTCTATCCCCTTTTTCCATAATTATTTCTCCACCTGTCAACCTTAACTCCAATTTCTTGCGTTACAAACTTAACATATTATATTTTCCATAAACCCCAGCCACTATGGTATTTAACATATGATACCATCTCTGTCTGTCTAGCCTAAACATGACATTTTTTTTAAGTTAAACAAACCATTAAATCAATGATAACCAAAATTTAATTGCTACAAGTGCAAAAATTAATCTCTGTTGTATTTTATAAGCAGATTATAAACCATTTTTTTTGCACTTTGTTACCACGCAAGTCTTTTAATAAAATAAATGTGTTTAAATCTTGCTAAAAATGGCTGCTTAAATACGCACTTGAAAAAAATACCTTATCTTCTTTAGTAATCAAAGAAATAATGTCATATATTTTTTTAATATTTATGCAAAATATGTATTTCAACAAGTTTTTTTTAAATATAAATTTTATGCTTTAACATGATATGTACTATAAAAATTTTTTTATGACAATTATTTCTATAATTAATAAAAATGGCTATAAATTACCAAGATTTTTTAATAGCGTGATATTAAAAAAAAATTATTTATTATTAAATGTGGTAAAAACCTAGGATTACAGTATGATATGGGAGAGATTAGGCAAATAGATTAACTCTAAGCAATTTCAATGATAGTATGTTTTTGAAGGAAATTAAAGCCTTATGAAAATTATGGAAAAATGAATCAATTTCGTATCAAAATTTATAATTCAAAGCAATTGAACAAGCTGAATTTTAGAATATAAGAAATGAAGAGTGGTTTGTAGAAAATATCCTACAAATTGACTAATTTATAGACTGACTAGTGGTGCCCTGTCTGCGTTGCAGGCCTTCGATTAGACATGTGTACTCTACACGTAAAGATCTATATACCACTCTAATTTTATATAATTTTAAATGATTTGTTTAACGGTTTAGGTGTAATTGCCTGAAAATGAAAGGTTCGACGCCATCTGTCGAAGAAATTTAAAACTTTACGGGAACACTTTTCACGATCCCTGAAATATATATTTGAAATGTGCCGTAGTTCCTGATTTTATCGATTTTGAACAAACATTACTATTTATAGACTTGTATATGTATATACTGATCTGTTGACTTGCTTTCCATAAAACATTTCAATAGTCATTAAACTGTACAAGAAGAACTTGTAAATTGAAAGAAAACCAGGATCGAGAAGAAAAAAGGTCGAGCAGATATTGATGAGTCAAAATAAGTCGAACAACTGCTTCAAACTGCAACAAAGACATGCATTAGAAAAGTATCTTGTAAATTTAAGTCTCTGATTCTTTTGTTGGTAGAGCCAAAGCTACAGCTCTGCAAAAAGCAAAAAATTGAGCTTAGATTTTATAAAAAATACACTTGTTTTATGATGGCTGATGAAACTTATAAGAGACTTATGGACAACTTTTTCACAACTTCCGGATGAAAATTGTTATGCGGCTGATGGACGAGGTAATGTTGAAGAATAATGCTGGACAAAAAAAAAGAGCAAACAAAATACCCCAAGAAGTTTCTTTAATTGTGGCAAAAGATGCCATCATTTGCGATACCAGGCTCGATAAATACAAAAATATCAATGTCGCAGTGTCTATAAAAAGAGGGTTTATACAATCTTTAAACAGCTCAGAATATCTTCACATTTCTGGACCGATTTTCCATCATGCCACTCTGGAAAAAAACTCTTAGTTGGTATTCAAACAATTATGAAAATTTTGTACCTCAAGAGGCAAAAAAACAAAACTGTTCAGAACTTCGACAAGTTAAAAGTCGCCTATAAAAGCCTTTAACGTAAGGCATGTCCGACTTTAGCGTCAATGGACCACTATAGGCTAATTTTTATTTTGTAATTTAAAGTAGGCGAAGAGCCACGCCCACATACAAAATGATTATTAAAAGTCGCATATCTCAGAAACTGAAACAGCTTGAACCCTAAAATTTTTTCGGAGCCACTTTAGTTCGATATGCATATTTCAAATGGACGGAATAGCAACTAAAACTACTAGAGCTATAATCCCCCAAAGTTTGCAAAAAGTTAGGAGAAAAAAATCGACGGATTTACAATAGGTGCTTGACACTTCCCCTGTGATTTAAATACAAAAATTAGTATATCTGGGAAACTTTTAGAGCTTGACATTCAAATTCATATTAACGTTCGGAGAATATGGGCGGGCTTTCATTAGGGCGGGGGATCTAAGCACCTCCTATAGCAATTATATACACAAATTCGTATATCTGGCAAATTGTTAGACGTAGTGTCTTCAAATTTTGCAAGGGTAACATTGATATTTATATAAAAGTTTGGCAAAATGGGTGAACTTGTTATAGGGGGCGTGGCAACTCCCATAAAAATCAAATAGAGAAAATTGTATAGCTGTTAAGCTATTAGAATATTAAATCCATTTTAACGTTTGGAACAAATGGCTGAACTTGCAGCTGTTAGCGTGGCATCTTCCAGCTAGAATCCTCAAAATCATAAAGTGAGTTTTTTGTTTTTAGGGTAGCAAAGCACAGTGGGTATAGCTAGAATTTTTCTAAATTTTATTTTTAGGTTTTTTCATGTAGTTTATACTTTAAATAAATTTTCTTTGTACGCTTTGATTTTTTTCTTGTTCTTATATTAGAAAAGTATTGATTTCTTTCTAAAACAAGGTTTGTAAAAGGTACAAACATGATGGTGCAGGTCATTAACAAAGGTAACAGCATTTATTAGATTATAAAAATATAAAATCCTAATCTTACTCATAATTTCAGTTTTATTAAAAAAAAAACTTTTTTAAATACATGGTTATGTCTTTAATAATAAAAAAATAATAACAAAGTTTTTATATAATTTGTCCCATAGACATGTTTTTGTGTATTATCGTAGTATTATTTAATTTTATGTTTTTTATACTTAAGGTGACCGACCACTGATTATAGTAGACCTTTTAAATTGCTATATATTTTTTTATATGAATAGTTTTTGTTGTTGTTATAGTAATAATAAAAATCTTAGTTATTTTCTTATAACAATTTTCTTTGTCCAAGTTGTCTTTATTGAGTTTGGTAGTTGGACTTTTTTTCAATAAAAAAATTGTTTTTGCTGTTTTCTGTTGTTAAATTTTTTCAAAGCCTCAATACTGCTTAAGGAATTTAAAGTGAAAAAAATCCAAAGTGATTCCTTTAGCAGACACAAAATAAAGCCTGATAAATACCAGCTATTAAAAATCACTTTTTATTGATATAAAATTTATATTGTAGAATGAAAAGTTTATAGGGAGTAATCAGGGCAGAGGGGATAAATTAGAGCGTTGTAAGTAGAATTTTGTTTAAAAAGTGAAATAATATTATTGAAAGAAAAGGAAATTGTAATTTTATCTAGAGTAGTGCCTATATATTTGCACTGAAATTTTTTACCACCTTATTCGCAAACAACATTTTTATTTTATAAAAGGTTTATAAAACAAAATTTCCTTACAAAATCTAATTTATAAACCATTTATAAAATAAGAATTTTGTTTGTCAATAAGGGGGTTAAAATTAAAAGTGTAAAATTCTCGATTAAGAAAAAGTTGAAAATTTTCAAAATTATTTTGAAATCAAATTTTGATTTGAAAAATAAATATATTGTAGTTTTCTAAAGTATAATTGAAAAAAATCAATTAAAAATATATAAAAATTTAAAAAAACATAAAATCTTTTAAATTTATTTTTTAATACAAACTATGAATTGAATTTAAAAGTTCAAGAATAAATATCACATTTCACCCCTTTAAATTAACAACTGATTTGAAATTTTATCTCCTAAATATTATTGAGATTTTGTCAATATTTTTCAAATAATTACAATTATAAAAAATTTAAAAATAATTTGTATACACTCACCTTTAAAACGTTTCGTTGTTACTGTTAATTTTTATGCTCAAAATTTTCAATTCGCACTTTTTTTCAAAATCCAAATTTATTATTTTTATGCTTCAATTCCAAACACCTGTTGTCATTTATTAAAAATTGCTGGTATATTTTGAATTTTTATTAAAATTATATGCCCAGTTAAAGAAAAACAAAATATTAGCACCAAAAATACTTTTTGTTTAAAAAAAAAACAACAATTTTTTTCTTATTTTTAACAAGAAATTTTGAAAAAATTTAAATTTTCAATTATATTTTCATACAAACAATTCACAGTAAAATTCTTGACTTTCTATTTTCCAACACACACAATGCAACACTTCTTGTTTATACAGTTTTCGAAAAAAAAATATTTATTCAAAATTTTTTTTTTATCAATTTAAAGGAGAATAAATATTTTTTTGTTTAAAACAAGTTAAAAACAAATAAATTATAAGAATTATTTGTAACCGAACTTGACCAATGTAAGGTCGACGTAGAACTAAAGTCTTTTGCCAAGGTAATGAGTTGTTATATAAGTTAGAAGACTTCTTTCCTCATCTGCAACATTTTACAAACAAACAGCCCAAAGAACTGTGAAAGAAAATAAATGTTGAAAAGAAAAAAAAAAACTAAAAAAAGTAGTAAGTACGTACACTCATACAATGGTAAAACAGAAATACTCTACACAACACACTACTGCTCAATCGTCAAACACATCATTATGATGTGATCATGATCATGGCAACAGCAACATAATAATAACAAATATCATTATTTTCTAGCTCATAATGACGTTAAATTATAACCAACATTTCCAATTCTCTTTAGAAAATATGCCACAACAACTGATGCTGAGTTGGTATCTATCTTCGGGCAATTGGTTTTAGCTCGCCTTTTAAAGTTTGACTTAGAGTTTTTTTATTCAAACTCATACACGCAATGCTAAACTCCCCAACTCTTGCTCATAACAACTCCCTGTTGCTTACAAAAAAACAAAACACCAAAAGAAGAAGTGGCATTAACAAGAATGTTTGTAGTGGTGGTAAAAGAGAGCATCATTTTGTTGTGACCACAAGATCAAACCACAATTATTGCCATGATCATTTAGCAGACAAAGACAAAATCTTTAGAACTTATAGAAGGAAAAACTTGAAATAATGTTGCAGGCATGATTTACACACTAAAGTAAAGAAATATTTCTTTATCTTGGTATTTCTTTCTTGGTGTCTTCTTTTAAATGAAAAATTAAATTCCTAAATAATTCGAAAAAGTATTTTAGAGAGCCTTTATTTATTATAAAGAGTGTTGTTAGTTATAGAGAGCTCATAAAGAGAGTGAGAGAGACCGTTAGTGTTAGTAGAAATGTTAGAGATCTAAACTAAAAGAAAGTTATAGTATCTCTTTTTTGCTTAATATTCTTATCAGTAGTTAGAGAGTGTTGCTAAAAGAGAGGTTTTGGGAAAAACGCTAAATTTGGTTTTATAAAGTATATAGTCTATTACCAAATACTGTTATGTTCTACAATTTTTAAACTAACTTTGTATTATTTTTTCTCTTCTAATTTCAGGTAAGCAATTATTTGTCAATACTTAAATCTGTAAGTTATTAAAATTTAATTTTCTTCAAAATATTGGAAAACGTTTTCTAGAGGACTTAACATCAATATATAATGACTTTGATTCTGATAAATAAAGAATTCTATCGAATCATCCCCATAAGTCGAGAATTTAAATATAAATACAAAATGTTTATTAAAAAATTGCTATCGACAGAATTATCGAAAATTTTCCATAAATAAAAAATTTATCGAAAATTTTCTATAAAAAGAAAATGTATGGGAAATGTTCTATAAAAAGGAAAATTATCGAAAACGTTTTATAAAAAGGGAAATTATCGAAAAATTTCTATAAAAAAAAATTAACGAAAATGTTTTCTAAAAAGAAAATTTAGTGAAAATGTTCTCTAAAAAGAAAATTTATCGAAAATGTTCTATAAAAAGAAAATTTATCGAAAATGTTCTCTAAAAAGGAAATTTATCAAAAATTTTCTCTAAAAATAAAATTTATCGAAATGTTATCTTAAAAGAAAATTTATCGAAAATTTTCACTAAAATGAAAATTCATCGAAAGTGTTCTCTAAAAAGAAAATTTATCGAAAATGTTCTATAAAAAGAAAATTTATCGAAAACATTCTCTAAAATGAAAATTAATCGAAAATGTTCTCTAAAAGAAAATTTATCGGAAATGTTCTATAAAAAGAAAATTTATCGGAAAACTTATCGAAAATTTTGTACAAAAAGATATTTATCGATAAGAATATATATCGAAAAATATCTATTAAAAGAATTCTATAAAAAGAAAATTTATCGAAAATGTTCTCTAAAAAGAAAATTTATCGAAAATGATCTATAAAAAGAAAATTTATCGAAAATGTTTTATAAAAAAGAAAATTTGTCGAAAATGTTGTCTAAAAAGAAAATTTATCGAAAATGTTCTCTAAAAAGAAATTGTATCGAAAATGTTCCCTAAAAAATGTTCTCTAAAAAGAAAATTTATCGAAAATTACATCCAAAACAAAAATTTTTCGAAAATGTCCTCCAAAACGAAAATTTATCGAAAATGTTCTATAAAAAGAAAATTTATCAAAAATGTTCTATAAAATGAAAATTTATCGAAAATGTTCTATAAAAAGAAAATTTTTCGAAAATATTCTATAAAAAGAAAATTTATCGAAAATGTTCTATAAAAAGAAAATTTATCGAAAATGTTCTATAAAAAGAAAATTTATCGAAAATTTTCTATAAAAAGAAAATTTATCGAAAATTTTCTATAAAAAAGGAAAAATTATCGAAAACTTTCTATAAAAAGAATATTTATCGAAAATGTTCTCTAAAAAGAAAATGTAAATTAAAAATCTGAAAAGAAACAAAAAACAGCCTGAAATATCAAAAGACTTAAGACACAAGCATATTTAATATCATTCTCCTTGAAAATCAAAAGACTTAAGAAACATGCATCATTTCATTAAGCTGAATGAAAATGAAGCAAAGTTAATTTTTTTTTATACTAAATTTATTTAAAAAACGCTTTATACATTGCTAACCGCTGCTTATCAATATTCTTTTAATAAAATAAACAAAACACTTGTAAAATTTCCTATGCTCTTCCAAACATAATTACACTCTTCTACTCTCTTCATTTAACTAATGATCATTAGAGAAAGTAATTTCTTTTTGTTCAAGAAAATTTCTCTCAAACCTGTTTATAAAACTCTTCTAACCTACTAATGATGTTACAACATGTTCGAAGCAAACATTAGAACTTGATAACAAAATAAATTTGGTTTCATAAAACAAACAAGTTGCTAAGTTCTAAGCGGCTGTCGAAAAATTAACGTTACGCTGTAATGATTATTGCCAACAAACAAAAAAATATATATGTATTTCCAGCCACAACAACAACAACATAAATTAAAAAGAAAAATAATCTTTATCTTGTTGTTTATTTAATTTTTGTTAAATTTTGTTTTTTTTTTTTTTTGCAAAAAACCGAAAAAACGCCACCATTTATCATCATGTAGCCATTACAAATCCACACAAGCCAACAGACATATACTTGTTCCGTCAAAAATACACACATGAACAATGTACATACGATGACGTTTCTTTAGCTGGGGTTTATTAAAAAAAAAAGAATAATTCAACCAAGCATTTCATTCTAAACGTACAATGACCGTTCAAGTAGGCAGCAAAAGAAAACTCTTCTGGTTCATACTTCCAACCAGAAAAAATTTAAAAAACCAACGAAAAACATCATCTTCTTCATCATACATGCACGCATTACTCTTGTCTTGTCTTTTTCAAAAAAAAAAAAAAAAAGGAAACACTCACTCCTCTTTGGTATGGTTGAATGTTTTGGGCTAAATGGCTGCTTTGGCTACTTGGTCTACTCACTTGCAGTGTACAAGTAGTTAGTACTTGTTGGTGTTGATGTTGTAGTTGCTGCTGCAGCATTTGTTGCAATAGTAGTTGTTTTTGTTGTTGTTGTATTACCGTATTATTAATTTAACTGTAAATTTTATTGAAAATAACTCTACTCTCTTGTGTGTGTGTGTGCGAGTGTTTTTGCACACAAGTTTGGTTATAAAAAGTGCATACATAAATTGTTGTCGTTGTTGCTTATGGGTGCTGGTACTAAAACTGCTGCCAGTTCCAACCAAACAGCCAAAAACACACACGAAAAATAACAGCAAAAATAAAGCTTATTTGAACGAACAACAGCGCACATACACTAAATGATCATGCCAACCAAGCGAAATGACCATGATCATGAACTTGTTCAATGTTCAACATAAGTAAATGAGCAGTGAGTGAACTTTAAATTTGCGACTCGACACTGGCACTACCAACAAACATACATTTGGCTTGAACGTAATGTTGGTCAGGGTTAACAGCATTTACTACTGACAATATGGAAATTAACATTAAAAGAGAGAGCTTTTTCTCTATCGTTAACATAAAGCTTTTATTCTGGAACACTAACAAAAACAAGTGTGAATAATTGAGCTAATGTTGAATAATGTCATTATTATAAATTATTTATTTCATATGAATGATGCCGATGAGATCAATGAACTATAATTAAATAAAATCGAAATACAAATAATTGTTAAGGTAAATAATTTTGAACGCTTTTTAATATTTTCAGATTAGAAAAGTAAATGTTTTTGATATTATTTATGAGATTGTGGTATTTTTCTATATTGCGAAAATATTTTAATCATATGAACATAAAATTTCACACAGATGTGTTATGACTTCGTAACGCAGAGCAATTGCCTTTGCACCACTCCGTTTAAGGCTCTTTTGGTGATGATGAATTGGCTACCCATTGCTCTAATGACTGAAGAAGTTGTTCTAAACTCTATGATTAGATCATGTGTATGGCATATAACTCTGTATGAATCCTCGACCCGCGACTCAATTGCCTAAAAGAATTACCGGACACTCAGCTGTGGAATCTTAGACGATTTAGCTCTAATGGCTATTACTATAGTCTACTCCACACCAACCTTAATTCTTGAATACCGACCTTCTCTTAACGAGATGACGAAACATTCCACCTGCGCTCTAACTGTGATAAAGACCATGACCATGGACACGGAAGAGAAATAAAAAGGTGTCACCCACTTTATTTCCGCTGAGCGTCCGGAAGATGCTCACCTGATATTTTTCCTTTGTCCTTTATTCGTGCGATAAAAGTGTTTGGTTAGTTAGTTGGTTGATTAGTCAGTAAGTTAATTAGTTATTTAGTTAGTTAGTTAATTAGTTAGTTAGTTAGTTAGTTAGTTAGTTAGTTAGTTAGTTAGTTAGTTAGTTAGTTAGTTAGTTAGTTAGTTAGTTAGTTAGTTAGTTAGTTAGTTAGTTAGTTAGTAGTTAGTTAGTTAGTTAGTTAGTTAGTAGTTAGTAGTTAGTTAGTTAGTTAGTTAGTTAGTTAGTTAGTAGTTAGTTAGTTAGTTAGTTAGTTAGTTAGTTAGTTAGTTAGTTAGTTAGTTAGTTAGTTAGTTAGTTAGTAGTTAGTTAGTTAGTTAGTTAGTTAGTTAGTTAGTTAGTTAGTTAGTTAGTTAGTTAGTTAGTTAGTTAGTTAGTTAGTTAGTT
This sequence comes from Lucilia sericata, assembly GCF_015586225.1. Taxonomy (NCBI): domain Eukaryota; kingdom Metazoa; phylum Arthropoda; class Insecta; order Diptera; family Calliphoridae; genus Lucilia; species Lucilia sericata. The sequence goes on along the minus strand of NW_023994186.1, from coordinate 460,329 downwards.
AGTTAGTTAGTTAGTTAGTTAGTTAGTTAGTTAGTTAGTTAGTTAGTTAGTTAGTAGTAGTTAGTTAGTTAGTTAGTTAGTTAGTTAGTTAGTTAGTTAGTTAGTTAGTTAGTAGTTAGTTAGTTAGTTAGTTAGTTAGTTAGTTAGTTAGTTAGTTAGTTAGTTAGTTAGTTAGTTAGTTAGTTAGTTAGTTAGTTAGTTAGTTAGTTAGTTAGTTAGTTAGTTAGTTAGTAGTTAGTTAGTTAGTTAGTTAGTTAGTAGTTAGTTAGTTAGTTAGTTAGTTAGTTAGTTAGTTAGTTAGTAGTTAGTTAGTTAGTTAGTTAGTAGTAGTGTTAGTTAGTTAGTTAGTTAGTTAGTTAGTTAGTTAGTTAGTTAGTTAGTTAGTTAGTTAGTTAGTTAGTTAGTTAGTTAGTTAGTTAGTTAGTTAGTTAGTTAGTTAGTTAGTTAGTTAGTTAGTTAGTTAGTTAGTTAGTTAGTTAGTTAGTTAGTTAGTTAGTTAGTTAGTTAGTTAGTTAGTTAGTTAGTTAGTTAGTTAGTTAGTTAGTTAGTAGTTAGTTAGTTAGTTAGTTAGTTAGTTAGTTAGTTAGTTAGTTAGTTAGTTAGTTAGTTAGTTAGTTAGTTAGTTAGTTAGTTAGTTAGTTAGTTAGTTAGTTAGTTAGTTAGTTAGTTAGTTAGTTAGTTAGTTAGTTAGTTAGTTAGTTAGTTAGTTAGTTAGTTAGTTAGTTAGTTAGTTAGTTAGTTAGTTAGTTAGTTAGTTAGTTAGTTAGTTAGTTAGTTAGTTAGTTAGTTAGTAGTTAGTTAGTTAGTTAGTTAGTTAGTTAGTTAGTTAGTTAGTTAGTAGTTAGTTAGTTAGTAGTAGTTAGTTAGTTAGTTAGTTAGTTAGTTAGTTAGTTAGTTAGTTAGAAAGTAGGATGTAGGATGTATACAAATACGGCCTACCAGACTATAATACTAACTACTAACATACTGGAGGACACCAGGATAGGATTCAGAGAAATTAGTTCGTAGTGTTTGTAGTAATATTAGTTGGTAACCCCAAAGTTATCAATATTATGGACAAACTTGGGTTCCCAGTTTTATAAACTGAAACTATGATGAATTAGTCGCTCATTAACTGTTTTAAAAATACCTAGTAACAGAATCCAAACCAATGTCATTATGGGCAACTCTTTATATTGGTTTTGATAACGAATTGATCTTTTACACGATGATTTTATTAGTGAAATGTATTTACACAATGGAAATTTAATATTGCTGTAATAAACTGGAACCGGATGCAATTAAATTCAAATCCCAGTTACAGTTTCCTAAAATGCAATCTAAGTTTTTGGTAATTAACCTTAAAAAATCTTCTAATGTCTTGGGTTCCCAGTTTTATAAACTGAAACTATGATGAATTAGTCGCTCATTAACTGTTTTAAAAATACCTAGTAACAGAATCCAAACCAATGTCATTATGGGCAACTCTTTATATTGGTTTTGATAACGAATTGATCTTTTACACGATGATTTTATTAGTGAAATGTATTTACACAATGGAAATTTAATATTGCTGTAATAAACTGGAACCGGATGCAATTAAATTCAAATCCCAGTTACAGTTTCCTAAAATGCAATCTAAGTTTTTGGTAATTAACCTTAAAAAATCTTCTAATGTCTTGGGTTCCCAGTTTTATAAACTGAAACTATGATGAATTAGTCGCTCATTAACTGTTTTAAAAATACCTAGTAACAGAATCCAAACCAATGTCATTATGGGCAACTCTTTATATTGGTTTTGATAACGAATTGATCTTTTACACGATGATTTTATTAGTGAAATGTATTTACACAATGGAAATTTAATATTGCTGTAATAAACTGGAACCGGATGCAATTAAATTCAAATCCCAGTTACAGTTTCCTAAAATGCAATCTAAGTTTTTGGTAATTAACCTTAAAAAATCTTCTAATGTCTTTGTTGTTATAAAATATCAAATAAAATCAATAAAAATTACTATCACCAACAATATTTTATTGATTCAAAAGAGAAAGCAAAGTAAGAACGTTTGTTTTTCAATGAGCAACTATTAAACCAAACTTCAGAATTAAAACCTGTTGCAGGTAATATTATGTCTGTGATTCCCATGATTAAGATTTATGGTGTCATTTTACATTTTAGGGTTGGTTGAAGCATCATCCCAAAAGCAATAACACTTAGAAAACCTGTTGATATTTATAAATGGGGAAATTTTAGTTTTCTTTTACAAAAAATAAATCTTAAATAAAATTAACATATTTCTCTTTTTATAACATTATATTATGTTTAAGAACTAGCACCCAGGTATGGAAAATTAATTTTTAGGTTTTAAAGAAGTAAACTAATTTGATAGACTACAGACTAGACTGCTATAAGGTGGACTATAGATTTGATCATCTACTAGACTGTAGACTAGACTATATAGTAGATTGTAGACTAGACTGTAGACTAGACTATAGACTAGACTATAGACTAGACTTTAGACTAGACTTTAGACTAGACTATAGACTAGACTTTAGACTAGACTATAGCTAGACTATAGACTAGACTACAGACTAACTATAGACTATACTATAGACTAGACTATAGATTAGACAACTGACTAGACTATAGACCAGACTATAAACTAGACAGACAATATTATATTCTAGACTATATACCAGATTATATACTAACTCTATACTACACAATATTCTAGAATCTAGACTATAGACTAGACCATAGACTTGACTATACAAAAGATTATAAATTAAAAAAAAACTACTGAAAATTTCGTTGTGGTATTGCGATATCAAAAAGTACTGAAAAAGTACTATTGTACTGAATTTTTCATGCTGGTTCCTATTGGTAAAAGGTCAGAACAACAAGTTTATTAAAATTTTAATAGAAATTTCCAATTGGAATGGAAGTAATCAACAAGTGTTACACAAGTACAAAGCACTAACTTGATAGATTTTGTACTTTGAAAGTGTTAAATCAAATCATATGAAGCCAACAATAGCAGCTCACTATGGGAATAATTGCAAAATAAATGGTAATAAATACAGGAAGTAATAAATGTTCGTTTTATAAGAAACTTTCGACAAATTTTCTTATTATAAAAAATTTTCATCAAATTTTCTTTTTATAAAAAAATTTTCGATAAATTTCTTTTTAAAGATAATCTATCTTCTATATAAATAAAAATCAATTGTCGTTCGTTGGTAATTGCATCAGTTGAGAACGGCTAGACCGATTTGGACAATTTATTTACTGAAATGTTCGTCATAGTCCAACTTAGGTTTTTACGGAAAGAAAAATTGACAACGCCCACTTTTACGCACACTTTTTTCGATTTATCTAAAATCGGAAAACGGCTGCACCGATTTGGCAAAATTTTTTATTTAAATGGTCGTAGTAATCTAATTTAAGTTTTTACTGAAAGAAAAATTTACCACGCCCACTTTTTTCGATTTATCTAAAATCGGAAAACGGCTGCACCGATTTGGCTAAATTTTTTAAAACATGTTCGTAGTAATCAAATTTAAAGTTTTACTGAAAGAATAATTGACCACGCCCACTTTTTTCGATTTATCTAAAATCACAAATCGAACATAAACATTTTTTCTAATTTGGACAGGACAACGTCTGTCGGGCCAGCTAGTTTTTAATAAAATGTATTTTTATAGAAAATTTTCTTTTTTCTAATTATATTAGATATTCGATAAATTTTGTTTATATTGAAAATTTTCGATAAAATTCCGTTTTATAGAAAATTTTCAATAAATTTTCTTGTTATAGAAAACTTTCGATAAATTTTCTTTTTATAGACAATTTTCGAAAATTTTTCTTTTTATAGAAAATTTTCGATAAATTTTTCTTTTTATAGAAAATTTTCGATAAATTTTTCTTTTTATACAACATTTTCGATAAATTTTCTTTTTATAGAACATTTTCGATAAATTTTCTTTTTATAGAACATTTTCTATAAATTTTCTTACAACATTTTCGATAAATTTTCTTTTTATAGAACGTTTTCGATAAATTTTCTTTTTATAGAACATTTTCGATAAATTTTCTTTTTATAGAACATTTTCGATAAATTTTCTTTTTATAGAACATTTTCGATAAATTTTCTTTTTATACAACATTTTCGATAAATTTTCTTTTTATAGAACGTTTTCGATAAATTTTCTTTTTATAGAACATTTTCGATAAATTTTCTTTTTATAGAACGTTTTCGATAAATTTTCTTTTTATAGAAAATTTTCGATAAATTTTTCTTTTTACAGAAAATTTTCGATAAATTTTTCTTTTTATAGAAAATTTTCGATAAATTTTTCTTTTTATAGAAAATTTTCAATAAATTTTTCTTTTTATAGAAAATTTTCGATAAATTATTCTTTTTATAGAAAATTTTCAATAAATTTTCTTTTTATAGAAAATTTTCGATAAATTTTCTTTTTATAGAAAATTTTCGATAAATTTTCTTTTTATAGAACATTTTCGATAAATTTTCTTTTTATAGAACATTTTCGATAAATTTTCTTTTTATACAACATTTTCGATAAATTTTCTTTTTATAGAACGTTTTCGATAAATTTTCTTTTTATAGAACATTTTCGATAAATTTTCTTTTTATAGAACGTTTTCGATAAATTTTCTTTTTATAGAAAATTTTCGATAAATTTTTCTTTTTACAGAAAATTTTCGATAAATTTTTCTTTTTATAGAAAATTTTCGATAAATTTTTCTTTTTATAGAAAATTTTCAATAAATTTTTCTTTTTATAGAAAATTTTCGATAAATTATTCTTTTTATAGAAAATTTTCAATAAATTTTCTTTTTATAGAAAATTTTCGATAAATTTTCTTTTTATAGAAAATTTTCGATAAATTCTCTTTTTATACAACATTTTCGATAAATTTTCTTTTTATAGAACATTTTCGATAAATTTTCTTTTTATAGAACATTTTCGATAAATTTTCTTTTTATAGAACATTTTCGATAAATTTTCTTTTTATACAACATTTTCGATAAATTTTCTTTTTATAGAACATTTTCGATAAATTTTCTTTTTATAGAACATTTTCGATAAATTCTCTTTTTATACAACATTTTCGATAAATTTTCTTTTTATAGAACATTTTCGATAAATTTTCTTTTTATAGAACATTTTCTATAAATTTTCTTACAACATTTTCGATAAATTTTCTTTTTATAGAACGTTTTCGATAAATTTTCTTTTTATAGAACATTTTCGATAAATTTTCTTTTTATAGAACATTTTCGATAAATTTTCTTTTTATAGAACATTTTTGATAAATTTTCTTTTTATAGAACATTTTCGACAAATTTTCTTTTTATAAAACATTTTCGATACATTTTCTTTTCATAGAAAATTTTCGATACATTTTCTTTTTATAGAAAATTTTCGATAAATTTTCTTTTTATAGAACATTTTCGATAAATTTTCTTTTTATAGAACATTTTCGATAAATTTTCTTTTTATAGAACATTTTTGATAAATTTTCTTTTTATAGAACATTTTCGACAAAATGTTCATAAAATTTTATAGGAAAATTAGAAATGAGTTTATTCATTCACTTAAAGTTTTTTTTCTCTATTTATAGAAAAATGTTCTATTTATATTTATTTTAAATTTCCATATGAATTTTAATTCCACACACAACCCCACTGTGAGTTAGTTGTATTTTATCACCTAAAAATAGATATATTCATCATTATAGTTTCAACTTGTTCCAAACAAATCAACGAAATTCTCTACAGTAGCAAAATATACAAAATTAAAATTTTTTTTAAAAATTTCATATTTTCTTTAAAAAATCAGGGCACGTGTTAATTCTCGCATAAAGATTCATTAATTTTATTTAAATTGTAACAATATCACAGCAAAAAATGTACTTTTTACACATAAAGAAACATCAAGTATAATGATGATCAGATACCTGAAATCAACGCCCATTTATATGGTCATTTATTTAAAACAATAGATAAATGAATGATGATGATGTTTCTAGCATACATTTCAAAAAAATCCAAGATCTTAATGACGAACAAATTTTTGGCACTACTCCATTTTAAATTTGTATTATTTCAATATGCAACAACAAAAAATATGGGTCACTTGTCGGCAAAGTCAATGTTCTGAATTATTATTTGCTGGTGTGATGATGATGATGGTGGTGCTATATGTAGAATGATGGAATGATTCTCAGGGTGTTTCATAGTTTAATTTTGTTTAAATTTTATTTTTGCTGTTTAACAATTTAATGTTTTAATTTTATGACAAACAATAACAACAAAACTGCTAAATGTATATAATTTTGTATAATTTTGGCACGTACAACCATTAATGACGACACATAAAAATAATAAAACTGAAATTGTTCATAGAAATCATTTGGGGTTTTTTTGCGGTTTTTGTTTTGTTTAGCTTTTTTTGTAAAAAAATAAATATCAAGATCTTTGGTTTAATGATATACTTGAATTTTGTATTTGAATAGTAAAAAAGTGTTAATGGCAGGCAGCCAGTCTGCCAAAACTAAAATGATGAGGGTGTTAATTATAAAGTAATTTTCAAAACTTTCAGAATAACAATAACATTATGAAATTTGTAAGAAAAATTTTTAAGGCATTTAAAAACTTTTTTCTGAAAGAGGCTTTATATGGGAATAGGAGCAAATATGGACCGATTCCGATAAAAACTGCTGGATATATTTATTTTCATGTGAGAAATTTCATCCCACTTTCACTTTCTGAAGGGAACTTTGTTTGGGGGCTAGGGTGAAATGAGGCCCGAACATTTCGAAGTTCGGCAAGGTCTTCCTGAAAGAGGAGCAAATATGGACCGATTCCGATAAAAAGTGCTGGATATGTTTATTTGGATGTGTGAAATTTCACCGCAATATTAGTGTTAATAAGTGGATTGTGGATATTCAAGTCACTTTCTGAAGGGGACTTTGTATGGGGACTAGGTTCAAATGAGTCCCAATCATTTCGAAAGAGGCTTTATATGGAAGATAGGAGCAAATATGGACCGATTCCGATAAAAATTGCTAGATATATTTATTTTCATGTGAGAAATTTCATCCCACTTTCACTTTCTGAAGGAAACTTTGTTTGGGGGCTAGGATGAAATGAGGCCCGAACATTTCGAAGTTCGGCAAGGTCTTTCTGAAAGAGGATTTATATGGGATAGGAGCAAATATGGACCGATTCCGATAAAAAGTGCTGGATATGTTTATTTGGATGTGTGAAATATCACCGCAATATTAGTGTTAATAAGTGGATTGTGGATATTCAAGTCACTTTCTGAAGGGGACTTTGTATGGGGACTAGGTTCAAATGAGTCCCAATCAATTCGAAATGTCATCAAAGCTTGTATAAAACTTATCGAAATGCCATTATGTTTTACATAATTATGAGCTCAAAAGCTCTTTTCTGGCGGTTCAGTTGTATGGGGGTTAGGTGTAATAATGGACCGATTTTAACCATTTTCAAAAGGGTTCGTCCTTGGATCAAAAAAAGCATATATGCCAAATTCATCAAATTATCTAGAAAAATTGCGACCTGTACTTTGATAAAGTGATTATGAGTCAATCGGTATACTTTAAGGTGGGTATAGTATTAATATTTTAGTGCGTTACATTAGCACAAACGCATAATACCCACTATAGTGGTGTAGGGTATAGTTATGAGCTAAAAAACCCTATTCAGAGGGTGCGGTTGTATGATGTGAAATAATGGTCCGATTTGAACTTAAAACGATAGAGTCCTTGGCTCAAAATTATCATAATTTCTAATTATCTTCAATGTTGCGACCTGTATGTCGATTACATAGACGGACTCAACTCAAGTAACAATTCAAAATGTTTTCGAGCTCAGGATTCATCCTAAAACAGGAAAATTGGTTACTATATGAATTGGAAACGATTTTTGTAATTCCGAAATGCTGCTTAAAGTCATGGCAATGAATGTTTTTAAAGAAGTGGTTATAGAGTTTTCCTCACCCACCTTATAGTTCAGATGATCTTGACCTGTTCGACTACAACTTGTTTCGATCGAAGTCGAACGCTATCTCTCTCTGGGATACGCTTCATTTCAGAACAGAAATTGACTCGATTCGTTCTTGGCCTTAATCGATGCATTACGATGTATTTTTGTTTAAAATTCTCTATAAAAAGAGTCTTTGTTGAAAATTGTCGAATGACATAGTGTTTGAAATCTTTCTATAAATAAAGATTTTATAGGCTGTTTCATGATACGGCCTTATCAAGAGGGTGGATATCCTTATTCTTTATCTCTTGTTTTAAAACGTAAATCTACAAATTAACAGCACAGTGGTATAATCAGGACTATTCTACAAAATTTTCTGAATTAAAGAATGTAAAAAACAAAAAATAATTTAATTCATCTGTAATGTTATATTCGTGCGAAAGTGTTTAATAAAATTTTTTAATCATAACAACTTTAGAACCTCAAACACAAAAGCTCTGGCTGTATTTTGGCAAATATTTTGCTCTAGTAACAATATAAATATAATTTAAACTGTATTTTCAAGGATTTATAACAAATATAAAGTAAAAAAAAAAAAATACTGCAAACAAAAACTAAAATAAAAACAAAATAATCTATTATTTTTGTATAAAATAGAATGAATACATTACATTGTTGTAGTAGTTGTTGGATGTATTTATTAAAAGATCTTGTTGTTTGATATGAATGTTAACTGGAGCTTTACTAATTTGTAAAAGTTCTGAAAACATTTTTCAAATTGTAATTCTGCAGACTAACATGCACACGCATATAAATACTTAGAATGGAACAAACAGACAGACAGACAGACTAGTAGAGAGAGACACATAGAATTGGCAAAAAAGATATAAATAAATTCGGTTAGAATTTTAATTTGGCCACAAATGTTTTAATAACACACATGCTGAGTTTTTGCGCACAAATAAAGACATTTTCAAAACAATTTGAGTGAATTCTTTGCTTTGAATATTGTAATAGTTGCTTCGTTTAGCTCTGAATGGGATTTTGGAATGGAATGGATGTTTTGTTGTTTGTTAAGATTGTGGTGCATAGCTAAGAAATCGTTATCATTAGTGGTCAACTAAGAGAGCAAAAAGAAAAAAAATAAGTACATATATAGATATGCAGACTAGCAATTGTTTAAATCTGAGCATGTGCAGCTGTTACATTTTTCCGTTTGTTGTTGTTGATTTTTTCATACAATGCGTCTACTGTTCCAAAAATCTGTAGCAAATGTTTAAGATATCAAAGGAATTGTTGTGTCTATGAAATTTACGCAAAGAATCTAACAAAAAGTAGCAGCAGCAGCATCAGCACAAAAAAATTGGAGTACAAGCCGTTATGGTCAACGATTTAGATTTCATTCGAATAGTTACAAATAAAATCGTAAAACATTAAAAATCTAAAGCAAATAACTAAAGAAATGGTTTAGTCTTTGCTTGGTTTATTTAAGTATAGTGAAGTTTTTGTAATTTTTTTCTTATTTTTAAGCCAAACAGCAGCAACAAGTGTTGAGGAATGATTTTTACACGCAAACGTTAGAACAACGAATTAATGTGTAACGGAGTTTCTTAAATTATGGATTTCAAATTCGTTAACAAACTCAATAGATCTGTGTCCATAATCAAAACAACCTCTTCCGAAAGTGTATGCCAATTGTTGTAGGTATCTAAAAATCTAATGTCACATATCGAGGGACTATATTAAAAACTCTCTATCTTGAATAACAAAAAAATTGTTGTTTCGCTAATTCGTGAGAATTTTTTATTTCATATCCAAAAATACACCTAGGTCGCTATTGAGCCTATTGTGCGCTATTGTTTTGATGGAAAAACTTTATATAGCGATCTATGGAGTTATCATCCAATGTTTAGAAGCTCAATTTCTTAAAATTTTCTAATCTGTGTTCGTGAGAGATGTTATATCTGAAAGAACATCACTACCCAAATATTTGGTTCTAAATTCGACAAAACCCTGACAATGACACTGTCCTATCCGCTCGTCTAGTTTAGTATAGTTGTGCCCGTACTCCTGTTGGTCCACTCAGAATACATACACTCATAATAACCTCAGAGAAGTTTAGTCTAAGGAATGTCATCGTTTTCTTCTTATTAGGGTTTTGCGAAAGAGTCTATGGGGTTCTATTGACGAATGTTTTTGTATTCATTAGGTTAACTTCCTTGAGTTTCCTTAAATTAACAGCAAGTACAGCCTGATACCCATATGATGCAAAGCTTATCTCTGAAAGAGTATTCGGTTAATTTATATAACGATCTATGAATGGATTTATCATCCATTGTTTAGAAACTCAGCTTCTTAAAGTTTTCGTGAGGGATGTTATATCTGAAAGAATATGACTACCCAAATATTTGGATCTAAATTCCACAACTGTTCTATCCGCTTGTCTAGTTTAGTATAGTTGTTTCCATAGTCCTTTTTGACCAATCAGAATACATACACTCATAATAATCTCAGAGAATTTTAGTCTGATTAATCTCATCGTCTTCTTCTCATTAGGATTTTGCGAAAGAGTCTATGAGGTTATATTGACTCGTCGAACGGTTTTGTATTCGTTAGGTCAACTTGCTCGAGTTTTCTTAACTTAACAGCAAATGCAGCCTAATATTCATATGATGCACAGCTTACCTCTGAAAGAGTATTCGGTTAACGCTCTCCTACAGTCCAACACGGTCTTAGATAGCCTTCTGGTTGTCGGTAAATATGTTAACCTCTGTTGACACCATTGATGCAATGTTGTGATCAGGTAGTCGGACATTCAAAAAAGTCTAAAATCAGATGTTCTCCAGCTAAGAAAAATAAATGTGAAACTTGCGTTCAAAGATATAGAAATAGTTTTTTGCTCGCGACGCCTCTATATATCTTTGTGGTCGGAAGTAGGCCTCTATTTCAGGGTTCTCATATTAAACAGCAGACTTGTTTTGTCTCCAGTTTAGAACCATAGCAACAGACTCTTGTGGGTATTTGTTCTAATGTTCCGCTTGACCATGACATTTTAGCTGGGATCAATATCTCAAAGTTTCTGGCAATTACCGGCCACAAGAGGAAAGTTTCATTATCATCACCATATACTCTACATTTGTCTGAATTCATTCGTCCAGTTTTGTATGGTTGTGTCCGTAAACCTGTATGTTCATTCTGAGGAGGCTTATCGTCCTGATGTCAACGAGGACAACCCATTGTAGTTCTATCTTCCGATCCACTATCCAAGTAGCGTATAGGATTCTCTCGCAATGTGTTTAATTTAGCCCTCGTTGCGGCAAGAAGTTTTGCTTTCGTTAGATTAACTTTTTCAAAATCTCTTCACTTTCATTGCCGATTATTTCCGAGTAACGGGTAGCTTATCACTGGAATATGGCAATTTTACAGTATAATAAGGTTTTATCGCCAATATAGCATTATTTTCATCAAATTGGCTGATATCTAGAAAATGATTTATAGGATTTCAAATGTTTTTTTCGAATTTTCGTTCAGCATATCTAAATTGAAAAGAAGTATATCAAATATAACCGAATTTTAAATAGATTTTTAGCTTTCAAAAAAAATATTTTTAGAAGTTAGAGAAGTTATTTGAGAATCACTTCCCATATAGAACAAAATATATATATATATTTTTTTTTCTTTAATTTCATTTAAAGTTTAGAAGATCCATAAATTCCACACCTAATGGGCGTGTTAACCACAAATAAAAGTACAATGTCAGAATCAGTTGGGCATAAAAATAAATAACAAATTCACTACCAAGAACAATAACAACAGTACTGCAAATAATACTATTGAAAAACAAATAAAAGGAAATATTTATTTTTTTTTTGGCTTTATCATAAAAAAAATTACATCTTGGCAATCGGTCTGCCAAGATGAAATTTTTACCGGAAAATTATGTTTACAGCTACGCATTTTATTGTTTCTTACACAAACACATATGTATATAAGTAGTAGAGGAATGTAGAAATATTAAAATTTATCGATCTGAACAGTATAAGATTGTATCAAATCACATATTGATTTAAACATCAAATTTTGTTTACAGTTTATTAAAAGTCTATAATCTGTAGTACGTGTTAAAAATTTTTTTAAGTTTCACAAAAAGACCCAAATTTTTTTGTTCAAAATCAAACAATCTTCTCTTATGGGGACAAGCTGTCAGCTGAAAAATATTCTTAAAAGATTGATTTTAGACAGACAACTTTCATCTCTTTTTGTTTAGTTTATGTTCAGATAAGTGCTGTCAAACTCTTCTTCTAAAATGTGTGTCAAAAATGATAAAATCTTTTTAATGAACCGTTTACATATAATTATATTTTATTACGTAAATATGTTTTTAACCACAATTTAACCAAATTTGTTTTTTTTTTAATTTTTCATCTAAGTAATTAAAACTATATAGTTAAACTATTAAAAGAAAATAAAGCAAATACTAATAGTTAACTTGTCCTAAACGTTTAAATTTTATTTAAATTCATTCTTGTGTTTTTTTTCTTATAACAAACACTAAAAGGTTTTAACCCATTTATTCGAAATCACAAAAGCTGCAATTTAAAGCAAGAATAATCAAATCTTAAAATATATTTACATACTAATCCGCAGGGCAGGAAATTGTAAAACGATTCAAATGAAGATGAAATAAAGTGAATAAAGAATTGCATTACTTATGTACGGAGTGTAATACAGAACTTTAAACCGCCAACGAAGATTTAGAAAAAAAGTAAGTTGTAGTAACAAAAAAAAAAAATTGGGTTTGTTAAGGATTGTAAAGACTTTTGAAGGTACTTCTAGTGGGGATAAAGGAGTCTTCTGAGCCACAAAAATCTGATATGAAAGAAGTTAACAGAGATGGGTCAAATGTGAAGTCTAGCATGGGACTTGTTATGGTCCATCCTGTAAAATAACGATATATTTTTATACAAACATTGATTTCAAGATTGATTTCAATACTCAAATTGACCAAACAAATATTCACCCGGATGTTGTGAAAAGTCCTCCATTACATATATTTCATCATCCATCACACGACAAGTGTATTTTTTACAAAATTTGACCTCAATTTTTGTGTTTAAATTTTCATTCTTCTAAGTTGTTTACCATATTGATCTGGAACTTTCTGAACTTTATACGACTTTAACCTACGAGCTGCTTTTCTAATGAATGTCTTTGGTCCCCTTTGAAACTGTTGTTCGACTTATTCTCTTCCTTATACTCCCAGCAAAAACTCGGAAATGGTTTGTACTTACATAACTACTTACTTTTCAATGACTACTACTTACTATCGGCATTACTTCCCTCCGGTGGCATGTTACCTTAGTGAAATCTCCATCTTGGTGTTATTGCAATATCTCGGGGAAAAGATGTGATAGCAATACCTCTAGTCTACCGGCACTATAAACTGGTGATGATCAAATGTATCCTCGGCCATTTCTTGGAATGATTTGACATGGGATCGAACCACAGCACCAAATAATCTGGTACTACGGGTGGCCAATTGACCACAGGACTTGTCCCAGCTGGTCAGTTGGTCGACGTTCCTTCGGGATCCACGTAGTGGCTGTAGTTTATACCCAAATTCGCGGGGAGATAATGTTGGTTTAAGGACTGATAAATACTATGTCTCGATTGTCTCTCTCGGGTGATGTGACAGAGCAACTATTCCCGAACCTGTTGAGTATCTCTTACTCTTCGCGTAATAGGACGCCAGTATAGGTTGGGGAATTCTCAGTTTGACACTTGTTAGTTGCCTGTCATTCCGTAGATCGTTCTTTATGATCTGAGAATGGAACTGATGTAAGTTGGTGAACGAACGGGAAAGACTCCTCTGCCCGACAGGAGACTAGAACTGATATAGTAGACCTTTAACTTCAGAGAAGTTCTCGATGCTGTTGCCATCTCAACAAGATTCATATTGTTTCATGTTACGATTGATACCTGCCACTCAACTTGTCGAGGCAATTATTGGGTTCGAATTGACTTTGGAAATTCCTACATCCTTTGCCACATTATCTAACATGCAGAGAGATCCTTATTTATTGGCTGGATATTTCGGACTACCAAATACGTCTCTAGGTGCTGTTGCCGAGTCAACAGGGCCATCTCAGTAGTGTGGTTGCGCGGGCTTTAAAAGGTTAAGGAATGCACTGGAATGGGTCAATAGTTGATGGGGATTGCATTTTAAATAATGCAACCTTTCACCCTGATGTAGGGGTTGTCTATTGACTTTCCAGTGATAGCTTTCTCCTTGTCGGGGTTTGTACTGGGATTGATCTCATGCTGCCTGCCATTCCGCAACGGGGCTACTATGGCAAACGTTTAGATAGCTCGAGAACTTCAGCAATGTGATTGTTTAGACCGACACAGCCATGTACAAAAATTACCCCCTGAGTTCTTCATAGAATGATTCAGGGGTGCGTGGTAGACCGTTCTCAAGTCGACCCAGTGGATGAAAAAGACTGTAGTAATGACTTCCTTTTAATCTGATATAGAAGTGCTTTATTTTTAGCTTTGCCATTTTGTTTTCATTATTAGAAACAAAACAAATTACTCAACAACTTCTTTGTAAGCGAGGGTGTAAGTACATCTTTAACTCCCTATTTGTAAGCGAGTGTGGTACTTGCCTCCAATGACATCATCGTCTTTAAATAATGAGTTAAAATGCCAGTGAGTAAGTAGTGAAAAGAGATTTTATTAGCTTTTTAACTCATTACTTTTCAATGTAAGTTTTTTCTGGGCATATTACCAATCTCCTTCGAAAATTTAAACTTCTTATTAAAACTCTGTAGTGTTGCATTTACAAATGATGATGACGACATAAAAATATTCCAACACAAAAAGCCATGTTAAACGGGTGGCATATCAATTTTATAGTAATTGAAGTTTTCGCTTAAAACTTGAAAACAAGCTATACTTGCACTAATACCCATCCATGTAAATACCGGGTACATGGTTCGGTCAATTTGTGGTATTACAGCATTGAAAGTTAAAAGCCAAAAGCGATATGAATATAGAGTACGAGTATATAGAATATACTATTGCAATATATTGCGTACTACAAATTGATTAAGTTTAATTTGTTTTAAATGAACACAAGTTTTTGCTGTTGTCTGGCCAAAGCAAACCACTGAAAAGCCTTTAAGGTTTAGTAAACTGTTTTTTATTTATATTTATGGTGGTATCGACATAAATGAAAAAAGCGAAAAAATCAAATCGCGGAAGATATGATACATTTTCTATTGGAAAATAAATAAATACTTTTAACTGAAATAGTTTAAATTGTATCTTTGATATATGCTAATTGGGTTTTCGTTATTTTTATTAACTTTTTGAGGGTATCAAAAATATTGCCATCATATGTACCGTTAACATAAAGTTCAAGTTGTTAACGATTTGTTTATATATGATCATTATTATTTTCTGTTGTTGTTTTTAACGATTTATACGTCATACGATTTATAGGTCATAACTTGGCCCAATATTGTTAAGTATCGAAGGAAGTGTTTAGATGTTTTGTTGTTGATTTTTTATGGTGAAATAGAATACTAGTGAATATAAAAACATTATTTTATTTTCTTAACATGACGCCTGCTGGGTTTCATTTTAACACTTAAGTACATACGTGAATGATGATGATGATAATACCAATTTGTTTTAAGGGCACAGTGGGTAAGAGTGTAGAGCAAACGTTTTAACGTGGATGACTTTAAGAAGTTGCAATATTATTTTTTTTGTAATACTAGCTAAACATGATCCGCGTTCACAACCCTAATTTTAAGCTATATTTGTCTCCATGATAGATATAAAGATAGATAGATAGATAGATAGATAGATAGATAGATAGATAGATAGATAGATAGATAGATAGATAGATAGATAGATAGATAGATAGATAGATAGATAGATAGATAGATAGATAGATAGATAGATAGATAGATAGATAATTTCGGTATTGTTGCTAAGAAAACAGAACCACTCAGAAGAGTGAGAAGAATGTTGAAGTGCTTTACGTGAGTACCTGGCGTGTAGCCCTATCTCACTGTGGTACTTTTTCAACAACTCACCACTGCCCCTTTGTGTATCTTACATGCAGGTCGCAATTTTTGTACATGGATAAAGCCGGTCCATGTACAAGAACTTTGCTCGAGTACTTGAGCTATCTAATCTCTGACCATTGCTGCCCCGTTGCTTTACTTCCGAGATGTAAAACATCACTTCCGTTTACAACCACGCAGATGGGATGGCCTCTGTTGATTCGGCAACAGCACCTAGAGACGTAACCGGTAGACCGAAGTACGAATCCATCAAATAAGCCGAGACTTTGTTCTTACTCACAGTGACACGCTGTGGTAATTCTGATATGAACAGAGTTTACTCTGAACATATCTGGACAAGGAAGGAAAATTCAATGGTATCACTTGTATGTGGTATCAGAAGAGTGACAGTGGAACTAAATGTTGGTAATAAGTTGATAATCAAAGAATGGATTGTAGAATGGAATGTTGTAGTATTGAGCAATCTAATATAAGACATGGGTTAGGCCTACTCTCCAGGCACAAACGTGAAGCACCTTAATTGATGTGCCGTATAATTAGATGTCTTTTGAATTACTCGGCCTAAATATCGGTTTCAGTGAAACTTTATGAACAAGTATTTCAATGAGGGGAAGATCTACATTTTTTTAATTTTTCTCTTCTTACTACCACTGTTCACTGTTTGAACATGTGATGATGCTGCAGGCCATACTGCTGCTGGTGCTGTTAACCAAACAGTAGTTAAATATTCGTTGTTAGTTCTATAACATTTGCCAATTATTTGTTTTCATTTCGGTACAAACAAAATGTATAAATAAAAACAAATAGCTCTCATTTAAAATGCCATTTATCTTATACATAATTAAATATTAAATAAACAAAAAACGAAACAGAAAAAAATGAAAAATTAAAAAAAAACCCAACGCAAAATTAATAGTTTCTATGAATTATAAACTTTAACACCCGGCTACTTAAATACAGGCGTGTATAACTACAGATAGTATTATGGTTATAGTAAGTAATATCTCTACAGATTTATTTAGTGGCACAAGTAGCATAAAAAGTACTTTTAGTTTATAAATTAAGCCGAGGTGAATGAATGATGATGATGATTTTTGTTAATACTGCAATAACAACAAAAAAAAAAGAATAAATTCTCACGCGTTTTAAGTCACGAATCTTTATCGGAACCATAATACATGTGACCATAAATGGTAAAAACTCACACACACACACACTAACTCCGTCATACATACCTTCGTTCCTTCCTTCACACACACATGTTGTTTATGTTGGTAATAACTGCGGTATAATCACTGTTTTAATTAAATTCAGTTTTTTTCTCTCCTTACTGCAATTGTTATTTCACCAAAAGGCATTTAAAGTGAATTTATTAACTTACCAACAAAACCATTTTTTTATGACTCGTTTTAACTGGATAATAAGTGGTTTAAGAGCATAATTAAGAAAATTCTTTTAGGGGTGGTTGAGGTATTTTATTACCAAAAAGAAATGTTTTTATTCGAAAAAAAAAGAAAAACCAACAACTATAACGAAAAGAAAATATTTTAAGTACATTAGAAGTTAAGTACATTTGTAGGTATTTCTAGGGAATGTTGTGTCATTTGTGGTAAAATTATTATCCAGAATTATTATGTGATTTTTCCGGCATTGTTTAGATAAGAAAACAAATATCACGTGATGGTGTTTAGCTTTTAATTGTTCTGTTCTTTTCCTTATTACATACTTTGGGTATAAAAGTGTGATTAAATATACTTATTATTATTTTAAATAAAATGTTTATTAAAAAACCGATTAGAGGTCATCAGTCTATAGTGGTCAATTATATTGAACGATTATACAAAATCAACAGAGGTGAATGATCCAAACTGTATCGCAATCGTGTCCCAAATAGATAATCGTGTTCAAGCGGTACATTAGATGAAACCTCTGCGGAAATCTGTTGTTATACAGATTGCTTTTAGAACCGAGTGAAATACACTCTAACGTCTTTCTAATCACAACACTAACTTCCAAGCGAAAGTCCGTGATATAACTGAATGTGTTAAATTTATTGGACTGAATATGGCGCCAACAGAGGTTAACATATTTTGCGACGTGCAGAACAAAACTAGGGCGATATCATCTGATAAAGTTAAGTGACACTAAATGGTCTCTACTAGTATAAATATTGAGTTGAAATTGTCTCCCCCAGGGTTTAGTCTAAAACCCAAATTGTAATCGGCCTGAACGTCTTTAAGAGATAACAAATATGTCGTGTGAATTATTTTACAACACAGAGCAGTATTGCGAATGTCAGATGGACGATATCAGTTGATAAGGTTAAAAACCATTTTGGACGGTAAGACGGCCATAACCGGTTTTATTTGGGTACCTGGCCATTCTAACGTCATCGGCAATAAAAGAGCTATAAATGAAAGGGAACTTCAGGAAGTTATCCGTTCTGCGCAACGACGTCCGAATTGGGTGGGATCACTAAAATCTGAGTAGACATACAGGTTTACATTCACAACAAAACAAAATTGTACGAGCGGATTCCGACTACTGTAGATCATGCAGAAAGGCTTACAGAAAGACAGACATACTTAGCTAAGGACCCACAATTTACAGGGCTAATACAAATTTTTCCAGTTTTTACCATTTCTTTTACACTATGTATAAAAATCTTTGTAATTTTTGATTAAAAATAAGAGAGGAAGTTAAAAACTATTACACTAAATTTCCTGCTACTTACAACATTGTATAATTTGCTACATTTAAAAAATAAATCTTAACATGTTAACGGAATCTTTTAATCGAAACTTGTCAATTTACAAAAATTCCAAAAAAAAAAACTTAAATAATTTTACCGGTTATTGCCGTCTTAAATTCGTTTTTGTGAATTTGTTATTCTGTAGTCAACAGACGATTAACAAATTGTTAATTAAATTAACAGCAAATGTAGTCATAAAATTTATGTTAAACATTATCTAAACATTAACATAGACACGCCATAAATTGTGTTGTATTTTGTTTCTGTTTTTTGTCTTACTATATATTTTTTTCAAAATTAAAAGATAAAGAGTAAAAAAAATAGCAAACAAAAAATTCTTCTGAATGAGTGAGTAACTTTATACTTTTAAATTGACCCAAAAATCTTAACACACGCCTTTAGCCTCTGGAAGTGTGATGCTATGAAAATAATGTACAAAAAAATTGTAGACAAAATAATACCAACAAACAAGAAGAGAAGTTTAGCATTGAATTACCTTCTTAACACCCCAAAAAATAATATAAAAATCTTTAGAAACCTACAAAAAAAAGAATAATAATGTTAAAGAAAAGTTTAAATGTTATCAAACCAACACCCGTAATAATCACTAGAAAAAGATCTTTTTTGAAAAATTTTCTTAAAATTTACACACAGATGTAGCGCTAAATTAAACTTCAACATAAATCTTATTGTACTGGTTTTGTCGGCTGACCATTGTCTGTTGTGTGTATAAGAGTTTGTCTGTTCCTTTATTCATCTGTCTGTTGTTTGTTTTTTTCTTATTTTGGTGATTCGCCAAAAATTTTTTTTAATTCTGCAAGTTTTTGTTAATTATTAAGATTTTATCTCGATTACTTTACTGTTTTGTAGAGTGTGTACATATGATTGAACTAAATTTCCGTTTTAATATGTATGTGTGTATGTATTAAGGAAATCGGTCAAATCTCTCGTCAATTTACTCCAATGTTAACGATTACTAAAAATTAAGACATATGTATGTGAAGCCCGATATCCTGATATCTATGGCATCAAGATAATACTCTATTTGCTGGGAGTAGAAGAGTCACAACTATTATAAGTTGTTGAAATCAGGTTGGACGAATAGCAGAAACATGTAACGAAGCACGCCCGAACTATACAGAATTGTAGTAGATAGCTCGCCTTGTAGTACCCCCACGACATTTTCGGTGCTTTTTCTAACTTATAAATTTTTTATAAATAGTTCACATACTAATCAATAGTATATTCTATAGTCTAGTCTATAGTCTAGTCTATAGTCTAGTCTATAGTCTAGTCTATAGTCTAGTCTATAGTCTAGTCTATAGTCTAGTCTATAGTCTAGTCTATAGTCTAGTCTATAGTCTAGTCTATAGTCTAGTCTATAGTCTAGTCTACAGTCTAGTCTATAGTCTAGTCTATAGTCTAGTCCAACGGTTCCCAAAAGGGGGTCCGCGGACCCCTAGTGGTCCGTAGCAAAATCCTAGGGGGTCCGCGAAGACGAACGAAAAAAATCATGAATAAAAAATATTATCTATATGTTAGAAAATATTAAAAATATCTCCAAATTTGTCATAAATACTAAAATACACAATTTTTATTCAATAATCCCAGATTTGTTGGTGACTCTTTGAATTTTATTGTTTCGGTCGTTTATCAGGATGAAGCTAGGCCTTACAAATTTATTGTTTCACTTTTATAAAGTAAAGTATTACGT
This sequence comes from Lucilia sericata, assembly GCF_015586225.1. Lineage (NCBI taxonomy): Eukaryota > Metazoa > Arthropoda > Insecta > Diptera > Calliphoridae > Lucilia > Lucilia sericata. The sequence goes on along the minus strand of NW_023994186.1, from coordinate 439,750 downwards.
GATTTGTAATTTTTATAAATGTATATGTATCGAAATAAATGTTTTTATAGCAGACGGATAATGATTTGCCTTAGAATTAAATACTGATACTGGTATCCCAGGTTAGGTCACATTTCATAATATTTTTTTAAATTGTAAGCAAAAGTGTTAATCTAGTTAATTTTAAATATAAATATTCCATTCCGACGTGATACACAGATTTTAACTTCATTTTGTTGTCCAATATTATTAAATCAACATCAGAAAATTCATAGCGTTTTGCGTAAATAGTCAAAACCACGCAGTAAAATAATTCGTAGGTATTTTAAAATTCAAAATTAAGATCCAAATTCACAGTACATTCGCAAAGAGTTCAGGTCATATTTTATGTGGGTAACGCATTCCGCAACAACATCGAAGAAGTCTAACTTTCACATATTTTCTCGAAAACTTAGCTTACATACTCAGCTCACTCCTATGCAATCGCAAAAAAATTTAGAAACATGACTCTTTAAGCACATGTCGACAATACTTGATAAAGAAACCTTTTCTATACCTTGACGAGAAATGAACATGAAAGCTCTCACGATCATAAAATTAAACATCATGTTAGAAGTCATTCTATATTTAAAACCATGCAATTGAAAACATCTCCGATCTCAATGTACGGGAATATTTTATAGGGTTTATGGACCAGGACTAAGACAATTTTCGGACGAACAATTACACAGTGATACAGCAAAAAAATGCAGGGGTTCTCATATACCAATTCCATTTCGTTATAGTCCATAGAGTAGGAATATATTTTTAATTTTTCCCGATCACTTCGTTTAGTTCCTTTTTAAGAGCAAAAGATGTGAAAAAGAGCTATTTTTGAAGTTTTAACTTTAAAAAAATATATTTATGGTAGTTTGCAACCGATTTTCAAATTGGATATTTTGTTTTAAAGATACAAGTGTTGTCTTTCAACCCAAAAAAATAAATCCAAAATTTATGATTAATGTCTTGGTTACGGCCTTTTAAGTAAAAAAACTCACATTTTTTTCACAATTTTTAATTTTCATACTGCTCTACGTTGGCCATGAAGCAGTAACTTTAGCTTTTATTACATTTGAAAAAAGGCACATTAAGTTGGGTTTCCAATGATGGTCAATTTATGATAATCGATGAAAAAGGTTATGAGTTGTGCTAAGTTTTATAAAAATATAGCATATTTCTTCCATACAAAAACGTTCATGTTTCTGGTTTTCTTTGTAACAAGTTTAAAAAATGTTTATAAACATTTTTATACAAAAATTAATTTGTATGGAGAAAACCAAAAATTCGAGGAACATGCTATTAGAAAAATTGGCATAAATCATCCAGTTTTTCATAGATTTTTATGAAATAACAAGTTTTAGAAACCTTCCTTTATGTGATTCTTCAGGAAAGTAATAAAAGATGAACTCACTGCCTCAAGGTCAAAGTAGAGCATGATGAAAATGAAATTTTTTTAAAAAAGTGTGAGTTTCTTTACTTAAACGGCAACACTTGTATCATTAAAAAAAATATCGGATTTGAAAATCGGATGAAAACTACTACTAAACTTATGATTTTTCAAATTTAAAACTTCAAAAATGGCTCTTTTTCGCATCTTTTGCTCTTAAAAAGTAAGTTAACGAAGTGATAGGGGAAAACTAAAAATATATTCGTACTCTATGGACTATAACGAAATAGAATTGGTATATGAGAACGCCTGCATTTTATTTTTCTTCACTTTTGTATCACAGTGTTATTTATAACAATAAGATATCAAAATATGTATGGGGGTCCGTGAAATTAAATAAATTCCTCAAGGGGTCCGCGAAGTAAAAAACGGTGGGAACCGCTGGTCTAGTCTATAGTCTAGTCTATAGTCTAGTCTATAGTCTAGTCTATAGTCTAGTCTATAGTCTAGTCTATAGTCTAGTCTATAGTCTAGTCTATAGTTTAGTCTATAGTCTAGTCTATAGTCTAGTCTATAGTCTAGTCTATAGTCTAGTCTATAGTCTAGTCTATAGTCTAGTCTATAGTCTAGTCTATAGTCTAGTCTATAGTCTAGTCTATAGTCTAGTCTATAGTCTAGTCTATAGTCTAGTCTATAGTCTAGTCTATAGTCTAGTCTATAGTCTAGTCTATAGTCTAGTCTATAGTCTAGTCTATAGTCTAGTCTATAGTCTAGTCTATAGTCTAGTCTAGTCTAGTCTATAGTCTAGTCTATAGTCTAGTCTATAGTCTAGTCTATAGTCTAGTCTATAGTCTAGTCTATAGTCTAGTCTATAGTCTAGTCTATAGTCTAGTCTATAGTCTAGTCTATAGTCTAGTCTATAGTTCTAGTCTAGTCTAGTCTATAGTTTAGTCTATACTCTAGTCTACAGTCTAGTCCATAGTCTAGTCTATAAATTGGTCCATAGTCTATAAATTGGTCCATAGTATAGTCTATTATCTAGTTTATAGTCTAGTCCATAGTAGAAAGTCTATAATCTAGTTTATACTCTTGTCTATAGGCTAATCGATAGTCTAGTCTATAGTCTGGTTTATAGTCTAGGGGAAGTTAGTTAAATACTTTAAAACTTAAAAATGTACTATTTTCCATAACCCACTTTGTGGCTGTACAAGCACATTCTGAACGTCAGTTGAGGTTTCTACAACCGAAGCAATATGTTTAAAAAATTCAGGGTATGATGCTGGCCGATTGGAGATAGGAAGATAGGCGAGAAATTTTGAAAACCATAGGCATCTCACATGACTCTAGGTTTACAAATTTGAATGATTGTGTTTCATTTAAAAAGTTTTGGTCGTAGTTACTATTCTAGTAGATTTCATAAATAACATTTTAAATTCGATTAGAAACAAAAGATTTGAATTGTTTAAAATTTTTATTGCGCTTTCAACAGATATACGGACGAATATAATAGAATCTTTCAATGGCCTATAATGTATATATTTGTAAGGATCTACGACGAATATTTCGATGTACAACAAAATCAATTTTCAAAGAGTATATAAAAGTTAAACTGTATCAACTTCTTTCCCCTGTTCTTAAGTGTTCATTCTTGGGATTGGTTTAGGAAGACAAATGATTTTCGAGATCTATTGTTTTTTACACGTGCAATTAATTTTTTGTTTGTTTTTAAACTCTTTAATTATTAGTTTAAATTCTTTCAAAGTTCTTTTTAATTTTCTTCCCCAAAAATATCAGTGCGTGATTGATAATACATATTACTTTTTAAAAAACGCATACACTACACAATTAAAAGTAGATTTAAAAATTAAAATTACTAAAGAAAATCTTAAGAAAACTTCGACAAATAATCATAATTAAAGAGTAGTATAATATACAAAGAAAATACTACTGTTAAAAAATTTAAAAGATTGTTAAAAATATATTTTTCTTTACAATAATAAAGAATTTTTCTTTTAAATGTTAATTATTGTTTTGACCTTAAATGTTACACTTTTGAAAAGGAAAAAGAAAAGAAAACTACAACAAAATTATAACAACAAGGGGGAGAACACTAATTAACCTTTTTGTTCAATTGAGAATTTTCATTCATTAAAGAGAAAATCCACAAATTTTTTTTTTTTTCCTTTATAAAAATGTTATTGGAAAAAGGTGTTTTTAGACCGATTTTTATACCACACAATCCAAAGAAATAAAATACACACACTTAAACCACAAACAAATAATAAAAATCTTAAAAAAAAGAAGAACATATTTACTACTTTACCAATAATTTAAAAATGTTAACACGAAATGTAATCATGCCATCACCATCATCATGAGATCACCATCCACATGCTCATAAATAATTTCCATTGAATTTTTGTGGCCATGAATTGTTGCACTGGGAGTAAGTAAGCAAGCAACTGTCTGTATTTTTTTGGTGGCAAGTGTGAGCGTGTGCGTTTTTATGTTGCACTATGTGAAATTGTTGAATTGCGATTAAAATCCAATTTTTCATATAACACTTCTTTGGAATATGAATGCATTTATTATTATTATTATTTTTTTTTTTTGGTAGAAGCTTCTCATTTAGACATCCAAAGCTTATGTTTAGTTGGGTGAATGCTTGCTTGGGTGTCAGCGAAAGAGTGTTTGTTCAACACAGTTTGAAGCTGTTACAACTGGAGCGCTGATTAATTTCCTGTTGTATTAATACATACAACAGCTATGAGCCACATTAGAGAATTCTCAATTCTTAAATACAATCATAGAAATTAAATTAAAGACTTTTGGAATCAAGAAATTCACAAATTACAAAAGAGCAGTATTTGTTTAGACTTTGACAACTAATTCATTCTAATTCATTGAAAGTGAAATTTTGTAGTCCTTCGAACCAAGTTTTTGAAAATTGCCTTTTTCCACATTTAGTTTGATTACTTTAATAAAAAATTGTGGCAATATTTTATTTATTCTATTAAATATTTATGTTATAATTATAATGAGTTGTTTCAAACAATTTACTTTCTCTAATTCCAGCACACTCTAACCGGTCATAGTGGCAAAGTAATGGCAGCAAAATATGTTCAAGAACCGGTAAAAGTTGTTACCGGCAGTCATGATAGAACCTTAAAAATTTGGGACTTACGTAGTATAGCATGTATAGAGACAAAATTTGCCGGTTCAAGTTGTAATGATCTCGTTACCACCGATAGTTTAGGTTCTACAATCATAAGTGGTCACTACGATAAGAAAATACGTTTTTGGGATATACGTACGGAAAAACAGGCCGATGATGTCTTAATGAAT